>NC_133524.1:141333484-141636515 GCF_049354715.1 Callithrix jacchus
AGGTCTGAAGTTGAGGCAGCAATTAAGAGCCTACCACACAAAAAAAGCCCAGGTCCAGACGGGTTCACAGCCGAATTCTACCAGACACACAAGGAGGAGCTGGTACCATTCCTTCTAAAACTATTTCAAACAATCCAAAAAGAGGGAATCCTTCCCAAATCATTTTATGAGACCAACATCATCCTGATACCAAAACCCGGCAGAGACCCAATGAGAAAAGCAAACTTCATCAATATCCATGATGAACATAGATGCAAAAATCTTCAATAAAATATTGGCAAGCTGATTGCAACAGCAAATCAAAAAACTTATTCATCATGATCAAGTAGGATTCATCCCAGGGATGCAAGGCTGGTTCAACATACGCAAGTCTATCAACGTAATTCACCACATAAACAGAACCAAAAACAAAAACCACATGATTATCTCAACTGACGCAGAGAAGGCATTTGACAAAATTCAACAGCCCTTTATGCTAAAAACCCTCAATAAACTTGGTATCGATGGAACGTATCTCAAAGCAATAAAAGCTACTTACATCAAACCAACAGCCAATATCATACTGACTGGGCAAAAACTGGAAGCATTCCCTTTGAAATCTGGCACTAGACAAGGATGCCCTCTCTCACCACTCCTATTCAATATAGTACTGGAAGTTCTAGCCAGAGCAATCAGGCAAGAAAAAGAAATAAAGTGTATTCAAATAGGAAAGGTGGAAGCCAAATTGTCTCTATTTGCAGACAGCATGATAGTATACCTAGAAGACCCCATTGCCTCAGCCCAAAAACTCCTGAAACTGATAAGCAACTTCAGCAAAGTCTCAGGATATAAAATCAATGTGCAAAAATCACAAGCATTCGTCTACACCAATAACAGACTTAAAGAAAGCCAAATCAAGAGCGAACTGCCATTCGCAATTGCTACAAAAAGAATAAAATACCTTGGAATACAACTCACAAGGAACATAAGAGACCTCTTCAAGGAGAGCTACAAACCACTGCTCAACGAAATCAAAGAGGACACAAACAGATGGAGAAACATTCCATGTTCATGGTTAGGAAGAATTAATATCGTGAAAATGTCTATACTGCCCAAAGTAATTTACAGAATCAACGCTATCCCCATCAAGCTACCATCGACTTTCTTCACAGAACTGGAAAAAACCACCATGAACTTCATATGGAACCAAAAGAGAGCCCACATAGCCAAGTCAATTCTAAGCAAAAGAACACAGCGGGGGTCATCACACTACCGGATTTCAAACTATACTACAAGGCTACAGTAATCAAAACAGCATGGTACTGGTACCAAAACAGAGATATAGACCAATGGAACAAAACAGAGGCACCGGAGGCAACACAACATACATACAACTATACAATCTTTGATAAACCTGACAAAAACCAGCAATGGGGAAAGGATTCCCTGTTTAACAAATGGTGTTGGGAAAACTGGTAGCCATGTGCAGAAAGCAGAAACTGGACCCCTTCCTGACACCTTACACTAAAATTAACTCCAGATGGACTAAAGACTTAAACATAAGACCTGGCACGATAAAAACCCTAGAAGGAAATCTAGGCAAAACCATCCAGGACATAGGAGTAGGCAAGGACTTCATGAACAAAACACCAAAAGCATTGGCAACAAAAGCCAAAATAGACAAATGTGACCTAATGAAACTCCATAGCTTCTGCACGGCAAAAGAAACAGTCACTAGAGTGGATTGGCAACCAACAGAATGGGAAAAAATTTTCGCAGTCTACCCATCTGACAAAGGGCTGATATCCAGAATTTACAAAGAACTCAAACAGATTTACAGGAAAAAAACAAACAAGCCCATTCAAAAGTGGGCAAAGGATATGAACAGATACTTTACGAAAGAAGACATATATGAGGCCAACAATCATATGAAAAAATGCTCATCGTCACTGGTCATCAGAGAGATGCAAATCAAAACCAAATTGAGATACCATCTCACGCCAGTTAGAATGGCGATCATTAAAAAATCTGGAGACAACAGATGCTGGAGAGGATGTGGAGAAAAAGGAACACTTTTACACTGTTGGTGGGAGTGTAAATTAGTTCAACCATTGTGGAAGACAGTGTGGCGATTCCTCAAGGCCTTAGAAATAGAAATTCCATTTGACCCAGCAATCCCATTACTGGGTATATATCCAAAAGTCTGTAAATCGTTCTACTATAAGGACACATGTACACAAATGTTCATTGCAGCACTGTTTACAATAGCAAAGACCTGGAATCAACCCAAATGCCCATTGATAATAGACTGGATTGGAAAAATGTGGCACATATACACCATGGAATATTATGCAGCAATCAGAAATGATGAGTTTGTGTCGTTTGTAGGGACATGGATGAATCTGGAGAACATCATCCTCAGCAAACTGACACAAGAACAGAAAATGAAACACCGGTGATGAAAAATGAGAACACATGGACACAGAAAGGGGAGTACTAAACACTGGGGTCTATTGGGGGGAAAAGGGGAGGGCCAGTGGGAGGGGGAGGTGGGGAGGGATAGCCTGGGGAGAAATGCCAAATGTGGGTGAAGGGGAGAAGAAAAGCAAAGCACACTGCCATGTGTGTACCTACACAACTGTCTTGCATGCTCTGCTCATGTACCCGAAAACCTAAAATCCAATAAAAATTAAAAAAAAAAGAAAAATAGATTTGTACACCTTTAACAAGTCTTATGACAATTTAGACATTGAGGACAAGGTGTTCTCTGCATTTGATTTATACTCTCCTCAGAATGTTATACATATGGAGGTAAATTGGCCAAGAGAAAAATTAAATTTAATTCTAATTTAGTGTTGTTCCTTCAATTCTCAAATAAGATTTATCATAAGTTTCAAAAGACCCTTGATAAGGAGGGTAAACCCATTTTAAATCTGATCAAAGAGAATGAGGATGAATGTAGTGTTTCTTTGTTGTTGTTCTTGTTTGTTTGTTTGGGGTTTTTTGTTTTGTTTTTTTTCTTAGTTTTTAGTCAATATCTCAAATTGTACGAATACAATATCTACTTGAATATTTATCTTCTCAGTTCAGATTAACTGTGTCCAAACTTACACTCTTCATCTTCCCAGTAAATTATTTCTTCTTTATCATCTTCCTATGTCAGTCAGCAAAATTTTGAATCTTTCATTATTAAGTATCAAATGTTAAAGCCATTTCTATTTTTTTACCCTCAGCATCTGCACACCTATGGTCTCTTTGCACAGTCATTAGAGTGAATTGGCAACTGACAGAATGGGAAAAAATTTTTGCAGTTTACCTACCTGACAAAGGGCGATATCCAGAATTTACAAAGAACTAAAACAGATTTACAAAAAAAAAAAAAAGCCCATTCAAAAGTGGGAGAAGGATATGAACAGATACTTTACAAGAGAAGACATACGTGAGGCCAACAAACATATGAAAAAATGCTCATCATCACTGGTCATTAGAGAGCTGCAAATCAAAACCACATTGAGATACCATCTCACGCCAGTTAGCATGGCGATCATTAAAAAATCTGGAGACAACAGATGCTGGAGAGGATGTGGAGAAATAGGAACACTTTTACACTGCTGGTAGGAGTGTAAATTAGTTCAACCATTGTGGAAGACAGTGTGGCCATTCCTCAAGGACCTAGAAATAGAAATTCCATTTGACCCAGCAATCCCATTACTGGGTATATATCCAAATTACTACAAATCGTTCTACTATAAGGACACATGCACACGAATGTTCATTGCAGCACAGTTTACAATAGCAAAGACCTGGAACCAACCCAAATGCCCATCGATGATAGACTGGACAGGGAAAATGTGGCACATATACACCATGGAATAATATGCAGCCATCAAAAATGATGAGTTCATGTTCTTTGTAGGGACATGGATGAACCTGGTGAACATCATTCTCAGCAAACTGACACAAGAACAGAAAATGAAATACCGCATGTTCTCACTCATAGGTGGGTGTTGAACAATGAGAGCACATGGACACAGGGAGGGGAGCACTACACGCTGGGGTCTGTTGGGGGGAGTAGGGGAGGGATAGTGGGGGGTGGGGAGTTGGGGAGAGATAGCATGGGGAGAAAAGCCAGATATAGATGAAGGGGAGGAAGGCAGCAAATCACACTGCCACGTGTGTACCTATGCAACAATCGTGCATGTTCTCCACATGTACCCCAAAAGCTAAAATGTGATAAAAAACAAAACAAAGAACAAAAAGAAAGTTAGGAAGCAAAGGCTGGTGGCAGGCTTACAACTAAGTAAATGTATTCTGACTGACAACAAAATGAATACCAGAAAATTGTCAAATACGCTGCCAGAGATAATGAAAAACTTGACAGGCTGATGAAGAAGCATGACAAATAGAGTACCTGGGTATAAAGGGTAAACAATCACCAGTGAACAAAATGAAGCAACTTCCTCCAACCATTGCTCACTCAATAATGGAATGAACAAAATAAAGCATCTTCCTTTCACAGTTATTCACTCAGTAATGGAATTGCTCTGGTTAATTTCAAAATTTGGAGGAAGCAACACTGAAAATAAAAACAAAAAATAAGTAAAAGAAAGAAAATATCTCTGTGGAGATTCTCTTAAGAAGAAACACTGGAGTGTTAGATGATTTTTGAAAATTCACTATATATATATGTTATACTTTATTATACATATAACTTTATATCTATAACTTATACACTACTTTAAATATAGATCTAACAAACCTTTCACACATATTTATCATCTGTGTATATAATAAAAGTGAATCAAACCATGCATAAGGTTACATGAAGTAATTATTTATCCTACAACCATTTAATTTTGCATGAAGGCTCAGATTCTTAAATAACTTATTCTTATCCATTTATTATTACATATCTTTACTATTTACTACTACTAATTTACATCCATCGAGTTCTTATGTACCAGAAAAATATTATCTAACTTAATCCTCACAACACTCCCATTTTTTAACAGCAAATGTTTGAGATTCAGACATCAGCACCTTCTCAACATTTATTTTCTAACCACGTGACACACTTAGAAATTAATAACATTACTACAGCAGCACATGGGAGTAACCAAATGATATGGTTTGGCTGTGTCTTCAACCAAATCTCATCTTGAATTGTGGCTCTCATAATCCCCACATATCATGAGAGAAACCTGATAGGAGGTAACTGAAACATGGAGAAGGTTTTTTTTCCCCCTGCTGTTCTCATGATAGTAAGTCTCATGAAATCTGATGATTTTATAAAGGGCAGTTCCCCCACACATGCTCTCTTGCCTGCTGCCATGTAAGACGTGCCTTTGCTTCTCCTTTGCCTTCTACCATAATTGTGAGGCCCCTCCAGCCATGTGGAATTGTGAGTCCATTAAACTTCTTTTTTTAAATAAATTATGCAGTCTCAAGTATTTCTTTATAGTGTATGAAAATGGACAAATAAACGAAAGAAGGCTGCTTTTGGCCACAATACACAGGATAAGAGATTCTTGCTGCCTTAAGGCTAAGCCTATCTTGGCCCTCTAGTAACCCTTTCACAGAGCACCTGTGTGCTGTGACAGTACCAGCTGAGAAGCTCTGCAACCGGTCCAAAATTTTATAGCTGGTAAATAATGGGGTGTGAATCTGAAACCAAGTTTTGTTAACATCAAATCTCTTAGTGATTCAATTCTGACCTTCATCCTCAAACATTTTGTTGCAGAATCTGTGTTTAGTACTGGGGGATTACTTTAAATGCATTGAAATAATTAAATAAAGTCCAAATATGCAATCAGCTATTACTCATTTTATTTAAGATACAATGCTATGTACAATCATTTATATCTCTCTGTACCACTAAGCATTATAATACGGATTTTATTACCCATCCACCAAACTCATATACTCCAAGAAAGAAGAAATGCCATAAAATGAAATTTATGCAAGCAAGTTATAATAATTTCAAGAAAGATTTGAGGTAGAAGTTATTTTCCTGAGCCTTAAAACTTATTGTGTACACAATATGGAAAAATGTATTTTCTTTTAATTTCTATTTTTAAGTTCCAGGGCACATGTGCAGGATATACAGGTTTGTTACATAGGTAAACAGATGCCATGGTGGTTTGCTGCATTTATCAACCAATCACCTAGGTACTAAGCCCAACATTCATTAGCTATTGTTTCTAATGCTCTTCCTCCCCACCACCTCACCCCCACAACAGGCTTCACAGTGTGTGTTGTTTGCCTTCCTGTGTCCATCTGTTATCATTGTGCAGGTCCCACTTATAAGTGAGAAGATGCAGTGTTTGTTTTCCTGTTCCTGTGTTAGTTTGCTGATGATAATGACTTCCAGCTCCAGTCATTTCCCTGCAAAGGACATAATATCATTCCTTATATGTCTGCGTGGTACTCCTTGGTGTATATGTACCACATTTTCTTTATACAATCTCATTGATGGGCAAATGGATTGATTCTATGTTTTTTGTTATTGTGAATAGTGCTGCAATTAACATATATATGCAGGTATATTTGTTATAGAATAATTTATATTCCTTTGGCCATATGCCCAGTAATGTGATTGCTGAGTCAAATGGTATTTCTGGTTCTAGATGTTTGAGGAATTGCCACACTGTATTCCACAATGGTTTAACAAATTTACATTCCCATCAACAGTGATAAAGCATTCCTATTTCTCTGCAACCTCACCAGCATCTGTTGTTTATTGACTTTTTAATAATCACCATTCTGACTGGTATGAGATGGTATTTCATTGTGGTTTTGATTTGCAATTTTATAATAATTAGTGACATTGAGTTTTCTTTTATATGTTTGTGGCCACATAAACTTCTTCCTTTGAGAAGTATTGGTTCATGTCATTTGCCTGCTTTTTAATGGGGTTGTTGTTTTATATTTGTACATTTGTTTAAGTTACTTATACATTCTGAATATTAGATGTGTGCCAGTTGGAATAATTGCAAACATTTTTTCCTACTCTGTAGGTTGCCTGTTCACTCTGATGTTAGTTTTTTTGCTGTGCATAAGTCCTTTGGTTTAGTTAGATCTCATTTGCCAAATAATGCTTTTGTTGCACTTGCTTTTGGAGATTTTGTAAAGAAATCTTTGACCATGTCTGTGTCCTGCATGGTATTGCCTATATTTTCCACTAGAGTTTATATAGTTTGGAGTTTTACATTTATGTATTTAATTAATCTTGAGTTAATTTTTGTATAAGGTGTAAGGTAGTTTCAGTTTTCTGCATATGGCTAGCCAGTTTTTCCAGCCCCATTTATTAAAATAGGTAATTCTAGCCCCTATTGTTTGTTTTTGTCAGGTTTGCTGAAGGTCAGAGTGTTGTAGATGTTCAGTATTATTTCTGAGTTCTCTAATCTGTTCTATCAGTCTATATATACGTTTCTGTATCAGGATTAATGCTGTTTTGGTCACTGTAGATGTGTAGTAGAGTTTGAAGTTGTTTAGTGCGATGCCTCTAGCATTGTTCTTTTTGCTTAGGATTGTCCTGGATATACAAGCTTTCATATAGATGAATTTTAAAATACTTTTTTCTTACTCTGTGAAGAATAACAATGGTAGTTTAATGGGAATAGCATGGAATTTGGGCATTATGGCCATTTTCACGATATTGATTCTTCCTATCCATGAGCATGAAATGGTTTTCCTTTTGTTTGTGTTATCTCTGATTTCCTTGAGCAGTGGTTTGCAGTTCTCCTAGAAGAGGTCCTTCACATCTCTTGTAAGTTGTATTCCTAGGTATTTTATTCTCTTTGTAGCAATTGTAAATGGGAGCTCATTTATGATTTGGTTCTCTGTCTATTATTGGTGTATAGGAAGGAATGCTTGTGACTTCTACACATTGACTTTTTTTATTCTAAGACTCTGCTGACGTTGCTTCTTAGCTTAAGAAGGTTTTGATCTAAGATGATGATGTTTCCTAGAAATAGGATCATGTCATCTGCAAAAAAGACAATTTTACTTCCTCTCTTCCTATTTGAATACCCTTTATTTATTTATCTTGTCTGATTACCCTGGCCAGAATTTCCAATACTGTGTTGAACAGAAGTGGTGAGAGAGGGCATCCTTGTCTTTTGCAAGTTTTCAAGGGAAATGTTTTCAGCTTTTGCCTATTCAATATGATATTGGCTGTCAATTTGTCATAAATGGGTCTTATTACTTTGAGGTAAGTTCTTTCTATGCCTAGTTTGTTCAGAGTTTGTAACGTGAAGAGATGTTGAATTTTATCAAATGCCTTTTCTGCATCTATTGAGAAAATAATGTGTTTTGTCTTTAGTTCTGTTTATGTGACATTTTACATATATTGATTTGTGTATGTTGAACCAGCCTGGTATCACAGGGATAAAGTCAACTTGAGCTTGATGTATAAGCTTTTTAGTATGCAGCTGGATTGGGTTTGCTAGTATTTTATTGAGAATTCTTGCATATATGTTCATCAAGGATAATGGCCTGAAGTTTTTGTTGTTGTTGCTGCTCTTGTATCTCTGACAGGTTTATGGTATCAGAATGATGCCATAAAATCAGTTAGAAAGAACTCCCTCCTATTTAATTGTTTGGAATAGTTTCAAAAATAAGGGTATCACCTCTTCTTTGTACCTCTGGTAGAATTAATCTGTAAATATACCAGGTCCTGGGCTTTTTTTAGTTGGTAGACTATATATTACTCCCTCGATCTTATTATTGATCTATTCAGTGATTCAGCTTCTTCCTGGTTCAGTCTTGGGAGGGTGTATGTGTCCAGGAGCTTGTCAATTTCTTCTAGATTTTTTAGTTTATTTGCATAGAGGTGTTTATAGTATTCTCTGATGGTTGTTTGCATTTCTTTGGGGTCAATGGTAAGAATCCCCTTTATCATTTTTTATTGTGTCTATTTAATTCTCCTCTCTTTTCTTTTTTATTAGTCTACTAGATGTCTGTTTTATTTTTATTTTTTTCAAAAAGTCAGCTGCTGAATTCACCGATTTTTTTAAAATGTTTTTTCCTGTCCCTATGTCTTTTAGGTTCACTCTGAGCTTGGTTAATCATTGTCTCATTTTAACTTTTGGGTTTGAGAGGATCTCTTGAAGGAAATGTACACACACACACACACACACACACACACATATATATATACACACACACACAAGTATATATACATATATACACACATATAAACATATGTATATCACACATGTATATACACACATATACATTTGTTTATATTTGCATACATATATAAGCAAATGTGTGCATATATGTTCATATACATATATATAACATATATGTGTATATACATGTGTATATATACATATATACACACATATGTGTTATATATATGTATATAGACACACACACACACACACATATATATATATCCCAAATGAATTTTGACTTTTACAGAGAATGAGGTGAGAAGGCTTCAAAGCATATTGAGAAGTGAAGAATATTATCTGACATATGCCTTAATAGGATCAATATTGCTTTTCTAAGAACAGTTTGAAGAGGAACAATAGTGAAAACAGTGAGACTAGTTAGCAGACTGTAGGGGTCATCCAGGTCAGAAGTGACAGTGATTTGATCAAGGCTGTGGGGTGGCAGCAGTGAAATTTGTGATAAGTTGTGATATTTTGGCTGTATTTTGAAGATAAAATAAACAAAAATATGACAGTCATAACATTTGAATCACTGATACCATAAACTCCTCTCATGTTCAAGCTAAAGGAATTGCTAATTTTAAAATGCCATCTTACGTTCTCCAGGAGGTGGTGGGAAAGGGAATCAAAATAGCAAATCTGATTGCCTGGCTTTTATCCAAAGGAACCTATTCACTTTTAACTCTTAGAAAAGGCACGTAGTGAAAAAATCAATTCTACAAATATCCTAACATATATAATATTTTCTAAGAGGAGTTATGTTCCTGGTATTTTTTTTTCTTTTATACCATTAGTTCAAATTTATATTTTCATTGGCCAAGCCCTGAAATATTTGTCCTGGAATACTTAAAAGGGATTTTAAAAAGTAAGGATTGCAAGAACATAATGCAAATAATAAAATGTACAATAACATCAATCTACAATTTTTTTCTAGCTAAAATTAGATGCATTGCCAAAAAGTCACAGGTGTGTAGGGCATGTACTAATAAGAGCCAACAAAGTAAAAAGGTTTACATCAAACACACTTTCATTCAATTGAGAGGTTGGGAATCACTTAAATGTAATTTTGAAAATATTGGAGATTTAAGAAAGTTAGTATCAATAACCCCAAAATCATCTAATGAAATAGGGAAAGAATGGATTAACAAGAGGTATGAAACACCTGAAATCCTCTCCTAAGCAGGTTTTATTTGTTCCCTTATGTGATTTGAACATATTCTCACGTAGCTGGGTTAAAATTGTGTACTTAGGCAGCTCCCAACAAAAAGTACATAAAAATAGCCTTCAAATTACCAACATCATTGTTAACATGAATGTAAAATTTAGATATGCAAATAAATAATTCCTCTTCCTCAGGTTTTTGTTGATTTTACAACAAATCCTCCTGGTCCACCCAGGGTATAATTGACGGCTGAATTCTTCCTTCATTTCATTCCAAGTTCTTACTATGGTAACAAAAGAAGGGCACCTATTTATAATTCTTACAAGTAGAGAATGCCTTTTTGTACATAACCCAAATGTGCATTATGTACTGGCAGTGGTTCCTCACTCTAATCTCTTTGTAAATAATCACCTTCTGGGGGTAGTTGTAGACCAAGCTTCTCAAACTTCAGTGAACTGGGGCACTCGCTAATAATTCAGATTTCTGAGCTCCATTTCCAACCTCTTAAATCAGTATCTCTATTGGCTCAGGCCCAGATTTTACACTTTAAGCAAATATTCCTGCAGATTCAGATGCTGCTGAACATCAGAAAAACAGCTGGAGAAACACATGATAACTGCATTCCAGCAATGAGAAAATATCTCAAATATCTCAAAATATTGAGGAGTAGTCCTAGTTTTGCTATTTATTAAATGCATGACATTAATGAAATTTGTACAATGAAGATATAATATTGGGTCTGCCTAATTCACAGGGTTATTTTAAAATTAGACAAGAATGGCTTCTAAGTCAGTCTTGGCACCAAAAATCACCTAGAGCATATTATGATAAATATAGAGCTGTCTAGATCCCACACCCAGCTCACAGTATCAAAATCCTTGAGGGTGGGTCTTGGTAGTTCTTTCACTTCTCTCCTGAGCTGAAACCTCTGTTTTCTGGATATCATGTCTCCTATTTTCTTGCTTTACACTTTTGTTTTAGAGGGACACATAATTCAGTGATTTCCTGAGAAAGGATGCATTGAGAATAATATTTTGTATTTGTTTATTTACAATCTGAACATGAGATTAACTCATAATCCCTTTCTGGTTTGGCTAAATGTATAATTTTATCCAGGAAATTATCTTCCTTTAGAATTTTAAAGTTATGGTTGTAATAATTCTTATTTTTTGTATGTGATATGGGTTCTTTTTTCATATTTCTCCTTTCAAGCAAGTGTTTTATTTACCCGTTAATTTACTGCTTTTTGGTGGTATACATTTCTACCTGTAGATCCGAGCTTCTACCAGGCATCAAAAATGATTGTCTAAAACTATCAGTTAGCATTTCTTTGACTGCAGGTCTTCTGGTAACAGATGATCTCAGCTTTCATTTATGTTAAAATGTCTATTTTACTTTTTTGTGAAGAATATCATCATCTAATACAGAATTCTGGGTTGACTACTTTTCTATTAACTCTATATATAATATTCAATTGCCTATGTCCTTAATTGTTCCTGATAGGAATGAACTAATTTGTATTTTTGTGCTCCTCTACTTAATGTGTCTTTTTTTTATACCGACAGCTTCAAAGATTCTTTGGTATTTGGTATTTAGAAATTGGATTAGATAAAACTAGGAATGCATGCACATTCATGGACCCATGTGTTCATTTGTCCTGCCTGGGGTTCACTGGGCTTTTCTAATCCATAAATTTATAAATTTGAATCAAATTTGGGAAATTTTCAGGCACTAATTTATCAAATATTGTGATACCCATTTTCACTCTCTTCTCCTTCTGGGACACCAAATAAATGTATATTAGACTATCTAACATTGTTGTATAAGACTCAAACTGTTCATTTTTTTTTTCAATCTCTTATTATCTTGGTTCTTCAGATGGTTCTTGGATAGCTACTTTTGTTCTATATTCATGTCTACTGGCTCTTTCTTCTGCCATCTACAATCTACTTGTCAAGCCTATCCAATTGATTTTGTAATTTCATATTTTACTATTTATATCTAGTCTTTCTTTTGATCCCTTTAATCGATTTTCATTTTCTCTATAGAGATTCCCCATTTATGACATTTCCTTCTACTCTTTTTGATTTTTTAATTCAAAACTCTTTAAATATTTGAAATAGCTACTTTAAAGATAACTACAGGGATTGCAGTCTGTTTCTTGTTGTCAAATACCTGAAAATAATCGCTTCATTTAATTTTCCCACTTTTATTGTTATGGTGAAAGAGCTGTTCTCATACTTCTTACTTCATAGACAAAAGTAGCTCTGAAACCTTTTAATTTTTCCTTTTATCTCTGGTATTAAAAATTTCATAATATCATGATATTCCCTTTATTCTTCACTATGTTGGAGCCTATAAATCTGGAAAGTCATATTCTTCACTTGTATAAATTTATTTCAGAAAATTTCTCTCCCTTGTTTTAAAAAATTCTTTCTTTCTGGAACTTCTGTCATTCTGAGGTTAGACATGCTGAAATAGTCCCCTACTTAAACATTTCCCTCAAAAGATATTCTATCTCATATATCTTCTTTGGTGTTTTTATTATTATTATTAAATATCTAAGAGATTTATTCAATGTTAACTTCTATTTTAAAAATTAATTTCTTTAAATTTCTGCTCTCATATATTTAATTTCCAATATCTATTTATTATTCTCTGAATATCCCATTTTTAGTGAAAACTTTAATTAGAATAGTATGTCTTCTCTTATCTCTGAAAACCCTAAGGGCAATTTTACATTAAATGAGTAATTTCTAATATAAAATTTTATTCCTTAAATGATGTTTTCACATTATGCTTGATTTTATTGATTGCTCTAGGGCTTGCTTTGTATATTTTAACTTATCAGAATGTGCAAAAAATGCATGCTAATTTAATTTCACTGATAGATAGAACTCTTTCCCCTATATAATTGTGTTTTTCCTTTTTATCCTATAAATAATATACCTGTCAGAAATCTATAGGTTACAAATCCAAGAATACATTGTTTTAATTATACTTTATATAATTTTACATAACATAAAGAGGCTGAGTAGAAAACATAAAATTATATATTTCTAGAATATGGTTTATTAACTTTATTTATTATTTCTCGTTCTCTGTTTCTATGTATTTGGATTATCACATGGTTTTGATTCCTTACTACAATACAACTTTGTATCTACTGCCTCCTTTGTGCTGTTTTTGTTGAATATATTTTAAACATTGGAAACCTCACGATATGTATATGTACATGTAATTGTATACAAATTTCTTTAAATCTGATGAGTTCGTGTCCTTTGTAGGGACATGGATGAATCTGGAGAACATTATTCTCAGCAAACTGACACAAGAACAGAAAATGAAACACCGCATATTCTCACTCATAGGTGGGTGATGAACAATGAGAACACATGGACACAGGGAAGGGAGTACTACACACTGGGGTCTATTGGGGGGAATAGGGGAGGGACAGTGTGGCGGGGAGCTGGGGAGGGATAGCATGGGGAGAAATGCCAAATGTGGGTGAAGGGATGGAAGGCAGCAAAACACACTGCCATGTGTGTACCTATGCAACAATCTTACATGTTCTGCACATGTACCCCAAAACCTAAAACGCAATAAAAAATTAAAAATTAAAAAAAATTCTTTAAATCAGTTAAAGGGAGAGAAAATATATACTTATATTGTCTTTGAAATTAACATAATTACCTTAACCTAATGTTCTTTGGTATTTTGTGTGAGCTCTTCTTAGTTGTCTCTCTGATAAACTAACTGTCCGACAGTTTATCTTGTTGTTTTCATGAAGATGCCATTACGCTTCTTGTTTATCATAAAATTTCCCATCATTGTCAAGTCCTTTTAGCCTTGAATTTCCTCATACTTTGTTTTCAATAAAATCTCTTGCCTTGAAAAGAGCTTCAGAGATCTCTGTTTTTATGACTTGCCTCTCTCCCTGGCAGTATCTCTGTGCCACTAGTACAAACCTGGGGATAGGGACAGTGGCCTTCTTGTCTCACAGTGACATGCTGTCTTTGATCAATGAGCTAAGTAGAGGTAGGAGCTTCTAGTTTTTTTAACTTTCCGCTCTTACTGTGGAACATCTGTCCTACAAGTGAGTTTATGATTGTATCATCTTTAAAAAAAGATACTAAGGCCTTTTTTTAAAAAAAGGCAAAATGCTATTTCATTGTATATACACCCCACTTTCTGCATCCATTCATCTGTTGTTGGGACTTTGGTTGACTGCATATCTTGGCTATTGTGAACAACACTACAATGAACATGAGAGTGCAGATATCCATTTAACAAGTTGATTTCAGTTTCTTTGGATATATACCCAGAAGTGAGATTATTGGATTATCTGGTAGTTTTCTTTTTACTTTTTTGAGAAACATTCATACTGTTTCCCATAACAGCCCTATTAATTCACATTACCACCAACAGTGAGCAAGGGTTCCCTTTTCTCCACATTCTCATCAAGGCTTCTTATCACAGTTTTTTTTTTTTTTTTTTGGTAGAGCCATACTAACCGATATAAAGTAATATCTCATTGTGGGCTTCATTTGCATTTCTGATAATTAGTGTGAGCTGCAAATATCTGAGACAGGTCTCAATTTAGAAAGTTTATTTTCCCAAGGTTAAGAACACACCTGTGACAGATTCTGACATGTGCTCAAGGCAGTTGAGGGTATAGTTTGCTTTTATACATGTTAGAGAGAGATAAAACAATGTACATTGGTTCAGTCCAGTAAGGCAGGACAACTTAAAGTGAAGGCTTCCATGTTAGAAGCAGATAAGAGACAAAAGGGTTACATTCTTTTGAGTCCTTGATCAGCCTTCCACTGATTACAGAATTTAGCCTGGCTCAGTGAATCTGCATTTTTACATAAACAATAGCAGAAAGGAACCAATCAGATATGCATTTGTGTCAGGTGAGCCTCAGAGGGATGACTGAATAGCGTGAGAGACAGATTTGCAATAAGCAGTTCCCAGCTTGACTTTTCCCTTTAGCTTAGCCATTTTGGAGTCCCAAAATTATTCTCTTCCTTTCACATTAGCGATGTTGAGCATTATTTAATAGACCTATTGGCTATACATATGTCTTCTTTTGAGACATGCCTATTTATAGAGATAGTATTTTTGAAAACCAAGCAAAAAACAAAGTACATTTCCTACTCTCACTATCTAAGCAATACAACACTTCAGACAGCAGATGTGTGGTTTTTCCCCCTCACAATAAGCAAACAATTCTCCAAAGACACCAGATGGGTGTCCTTTAATTCAATTCAATTATTATACTATCTACCTGGAGATAGCATCAGATTATACAGATTTAAGGCTCAGTTCCACAAGACTGACCCTCCCTCTACCTCAAATGTTAATCACAAGTAGTAGGTTGTCATCTACATTTCCGATTTTCTATAAATCAGTGTTACCATAACCCCATCTTGGGTTCAATTAATTTGCCAGAGGTTCTTACAGAACTCGGGGAAATGTGTGACTTACATTTAGCCATTTATTTTAAAATACATTACAAAAGATACAAATGAACAGCTAGATGGAAGAGATGCCTAGCACAAGGTATGAGACAAGGGGCATGGAGCTTTCACACCCTCTCCCACATGCCACTCTCCAGGAATATACACATGTTCAGTTATTTGAAAGTTCATTCTATTCTTGTCCGTTTGAGTTTTTATGGAGACTTCATTATGTAAGCATGATTGATTACATTATTAGCCATTCATAATCAAATCAACTTTCTGCCCTCCCTAGAGGTTAGAGAGTGGGGCTGGAAGTTTTAATCCCCTAATTACAGGAGTGATTTCCTTGGCAACCAACCCCTCTCTTTATTTATTTATTTATTTATTTATTTATTTATTTATTTTTTTGAGACAGAGTTTCACTCTTGTTACCCAGGCTGGAGTGCGATGGCGCGATCTTGGCTCACCGCAACCTCCGCCTCCTGGGTTCAGGCAATTCTCCTGCCTCAGCCTCCTGAGTAGCTGGGATTACAAGCATGCGCCGCCGTGCCCAGCTGATTTTTTGGATTTTTAGTGGAGACAGGGTTTCACCATGTTGACCAGGATGGTCTCGATCTCTTGACCTCGTGATCTACCCGCCTCGGCCTCCCAAAGTGCCCAACCCCTCTCTCAAGGCTACCTAGGAACTCACCAAAGTCATCTAATAAGAACAAAAGATGCTCCAATCACCTAGGAAATCTCAAAGATTTTTAGCAGCTCTGTGTCAGAAACTGGAAGTCAAAGATGAAATGTTAGAACAAAAGATTTTCCCAGCTCCCAATCTACAAGGGAATATGTATTTCTGTCTCAGGAACTGGGGCATAGGCCAAATATTAAAATAAAAGACACTCTTAGAATCCCATCACTCAGTAAATTACAAGGGATTTAAGAGCTCTGTTCCAGGGACTGGGTGAATAGACTAATATTTATATTTCTTATTTCATACAGGTCTTTTGCTCATTCTTTAGGTTATTTGCTTTCTTGCTATTGAATTGAGTCTCTGTATATTTTGGATATTAACTTTTTGTTAGATATACGGCTTGCACATATTTTCTGCAACACAAAAGTTGCCTTTTCACAAGGCAACTTTGGTGTCCTTTGCTGTGTAGAACTTTTAAGCTGAATGTAGTTTCTCTTATCTACTTTTCTTTTTGTTGCATGTACATTTGGTGTCATATTCAATAAATTAAGGTCAACGCCAATGCCATTAGTCTTCACCCATGTTTTGTTCTAGGAAATTTATAGTTTCCTGTCTTGTTTTTAAGTCTTAAATTTATTTTGAGTTGTATTTTTTGTATGTTTTATGATATGGGCCCAATTTTATTTTTTTATACCTGGATATCTACTTTTCCAAATACCATGTAGATATCCACTTTTCCCAAAACCATTTGTTGAAGAGACTATGCTTTTAATCCTTGAACACAGAATGCTTTTCCATTTATTTGTGTCTTATTTTTTGTGACGTTTCACAGTTTTCAGGATATAATGTTTTTGCTTTCATAATTTAGTTTATTTATTACTATTATTTTTGGTGCCACTATAAATGGGATTGTGTTCTTTTTTGTTTGTTTGAATATGTATTGTGGTAAGAATCTGTCCACTTAACTTTTTAAGTGGACAATTCATTTTTGACTATAGAAACAGTGCTGTACAGGAGATCTCAAGGGCTTATTCATCTGCCTTAAGTGAAACTTTGTGTCTTTTGACTAATACTTTTCCATTTTTCTCTCATCAAAACTCCTGCAATCACAATTCCACTCTTCAATTCTCTGAATTTTGTTGTTTTAGAGATATCATATATGTGCAATTATACAGTATTTGCCATTTTCACCTGGCTTATTTTATTATAATATTCTCAAAGTTCATTCATGTTGTCATATACTGTAAAATGTCTTCTTTTTAAAGGCTGAATGACATTCTATTTTATGTATACACACCATTTTCCATATTTATTTGTTGATAGACATTTCATTTTTCCCCCATTTTGATTATTGTGAGTAGTTATACAAAACATGTAAGTGCTATTGTATCTTCAAGATCTTGATTTTAATACTTTTGAGTAAATATTCAGAAGTAGGATTGCTGAATTAGAATTTTATTTTTAATTTTTCAGGAATATCTATATTGTTTTCTAGAGTGCTTCATCATTTTCCACTCTGACCAATGGCGTGCTGGGGTACAAATGACTGTACCTCTTTGCCAATTTCTGTTGAATTACTTTTTGATGATAGCCATCCCCCAAAATGTGAAAAGATATGGCACTGTGGTTCTGATTTGCATTTCTCTAATTACTAGTAATACTGATAATTTTTTTATATAATCTTTGGTCATTTATATGTGGTCTCTAGAAAAACATCTATTCTAGACCCGTGCTGATTAAAAAAAAAAAATCAGATTTTTTTTCTTGCTATTGAGTTTTAGGAGTTTTTCTAAAATACATTTCTAATATTAAGCTCTCATCAGATACGTTATTTGCAAATATATTTTTTACTGTTCTTTAGATTGCTTTTTTTCACTCTGTTGATTGTTTTCTTTTTTGTGCTGACTGAGAAAAGTGAACTTGTAGGATTATTACACAGGCTTGAACGCATTTGACCCTATACTTTGAATGCAATACAAGTAAATGCACATACATTGTTGAAAACTATCTGCTTTAACTGTCCAAAAATAAGTTTAAAGTGTCTTCCCTTTTTATTTTTAAGCAATTAGGCACATTAATGAAAAATAAAATGTCATTTTAAAATTGTACACATTTGCATACAAATAACTAAAGAAAACCTCAAGAAAAAAATACCTTAAGACTGAATTAATATTATATGTATTTTAAGTCTTAAGTGTTAACTTATTCAAATTAGCATATAATTTATATTTTTCAACAGTTTACAAACTAATCTTCTACATTTTCTATTTTCCTCACTGGACCAATGTTAATTTTCCTGAAGGTTTAGATCATAAAAGGCATTTGTTAGACCGTATCTGGTATCTTAATTTTTTAAGCACATCATTTTATGTATTATATAATTATATAATAAATATATAATGTATATATTTATAAATATATATGATATACAATAAAATTATGTATATTTATATAAGTATTATATATCTATATATTACATGTTATATGTATTATCCATTAGATTTTATCAATCTTTTATATTTTATTAGTTATATAATATATATTAAATTATATGTGATTATATATGTAATATTATAATTATACATATACATATTATAATTATACATGATTTAATTATAACTATATATAATATATATTATATCATATCTCCTGCTTTATAATATACAGATTACATATCACATCTTATATAATTATACATATATTATCTGGATCTATATATAAATATATGTATATTTTACATATAGACATCCCAAACATATAAATATGTGTTATGTTTGGATAGAAATTTATTTTCTACAAATGGAATCAAAAAGATAAAATTGTTACTACAAATCCAAGGCAATCTCTCTAAACAGTGAATAAAACATGGTGAAGAAACAACTGATAGTTGGAACACTCTTTTTGTGTCAGTAGAAATGCCAAATTATGGCCGGGTGCAGTGGCTCACACCTGTAATCCCAGCACCTTGGGTGACTGATGTGTGCAGATCAACTGAGGACAGTAATTTGAGACCAGCCTGACCAACATGGAGAAACCCCATCTCTACTAAAATTACAAAATTGGCCAGGTGTGGTGATGCATGCCTGTAATCTCAGCTACTCAGGAGACTGAGGCAGGAGTATTACTTAAACTCAGGAGGCAGATTCTGTGGTGAGCCAAGATCGCACCATTGCACTCCAGCCCAGGCCACAAGAGTGAAAACCTATCTCAGCAACAACAAAATAAGAATCACCAAATTAAAAATACTGGGTGAACACATATTTATGAAAGAAATTTCTTTGCTTTTGCAAATGCACATTAGACAAAATATTTTACTTACATTGATTTTTTTTTTCATATGTGTATTTTTTTTTAATTGTATTTGGTCTCTGGGGTACATGTGCACGTCCTTCATCCTGCAGGACTGTTGCATAGGTACATGCATGCCATGGTGGTTTGCTGTCTCCGTCCACCTGCCGGTTGCCTCCATCAAGCATTTCTCCCAGTGTTATCCTTTCCCCTACTCCCCATCCCCTCTGCCGTCCCCTCACTCCCCTCCCTTCCCCTCCACTCCCTCACCTAGCCCAGTGAGTGTGGTTCCCTTCCCTGTGCCCAAGTGTTCTCAATGTTCATCACCCGCCTATGAGTGAAAACATGTGGTGTTTGGTTTTCTGTTCTTGTGTTAGTTTGCTGAGAATGATGGTTTCTAGGTTCATCCATGTCTCTACAAATGACAAAAACACATTGTTTTCTATGGTTGCATAGTATTCCATGGTGTACATGGTGCCACTTTTTTGTTTTGTCCAGTCTATCATCAATAGGCATTTGGGTTTGTTCCAGGTGTTTGCTATTGTAAACAGTGCCACAATGAACATACATGTACATGTGTCTTTATGACAGAACAACTTACATTCCTTTGGGTATATATATAGCCCGTAGTGGGATTACTGGGTTAAATGGAGTTTCTATATCTAGGTGCTTGAGGATTCGCCACACTATCTTCCACAATGGTTGAACTAATTTACACTCCCACCAACAGTGTAAAAGTGTTCCTTTTTCTCCACAACCTCTCCAGCATCTGTTGTCTCCAGATTTTTTTTAATGATTGCCATTCTAAGTGGCATGAGATGGTATCTCAATGTGGTTTTGATTTGCATTTCTCTAATGACCAGTGATGATGAACATTTTTTCATATGTTTGTTGACCACATATTTATCTTCTTTCAAAAAGTGTCCTTTCATATCCTTTGCCCACTTTTGAATGGGTTTGTTTTTATCCTGTAAATCTGCTTTAGTTCTTTGTAGATTCCAGATATTAGCCCTTTGTCTGATGGGTAGATTGGAAAAATTTTTTCCCATTCTTTTGGTTGCCAGTTTACTCTAATGATTGTTTCTTTTGCTGTACAGAAACTCTTAAGTTTAATTAGGCCCCATCTGTCTATTTTGGCTTTTGTTGCCATTGCTTTTGGTATTTTAGTCATGAAGCCCTTGCCTATGCCTATGTCCTGAATGGTTTTGCCTAGGTTTTCTTCTAGGGTTTTTATAGTGTTAGTTCTTATGTTTAAATCTTTAATCTGTCTGGAGTTAATTTTCGTAAAAGGTGTATGAAAGGGATCCAGTTTTAGCTTCCTGCATATGGCTAGCCAGTTCTCCCAACACCATTTATTAAACAGGGAATCCTTTCCCCATTGCTTGTTTTTGTCAGGTTTGTCAAAGATCAGATGGCTGAAGATGTGTGGCATTGCATCCAAGGCTTCTGTTCTGTCCATTGATCTATATCTCTGTTTTGGTACCAGTACCATGCTGTTTTGATTACTGTTGCCTTGTAGTATAGTTTGAAATCGGGTAGTGTGATGCCTCCAGCTTTGTTCTTTCTGCTTAGGATTGTCTTGGCTATGTGGGCTCTCTTTTGGTTCCATATGAAGTTTAAAGTGGTTTTTTCCAGTTCTGTGAAGAAGGTCAATGTTAGCTTGATGGGGATAGCATTGAATCTATAAATTACTTTGGGCAGTATGGCCATTTTCACAATACTGATTCTTCCTAACCATGAGCATGAAATGTTTTTCCATCTGTTTGTGTCTGCTATTATTTCCTTGATCACTGATTTGTAGTTCTTGAAGAGATATTTTACCTCCTTTGTTAGTTGTATTCCTAGGTATTTTATGCTCTTTGTAGCAAGTGTAAATGGGAGTTCACTCATGATTTGGCACTCTATCTGTTATTTGTGTATAAAAATAGTTGTGATTTTTGCACATTGATTTTTTTATCCTGAGACATTGCCGAAGTTGCTTAGCAGCTTAAGGAGGTTTTGGGCTGAGATGCTGGGGTCTACTAAATATACAATCATGTCATCTGCAAATAGGGACAATTTGACTTCCACTTTTCCTAATTGATTACACTTTATTTCTTTTTCTTGCCTGATTGCTCTGGCTAGAACTTCCAATACTGTATTGAATAGGAGTTGTGAGAGAAGGCATCCTTCTCTAGTGCCAGTTTTTAAAGGGAATGCTTCTAATTTTTGCCCATTCAGTATGATATTGGCTGTGGGTTTGTCATAAATAGCTTTTGTTGTTTTGAGATACATTCCATCGATACTGAGATTATTGAGAGTTTTTAGCATAAAAGGCTGTTGAATTTTGTTGAAGGACTTCTCGGCATCTATTGAGATAATCACATGGTTTTTGTCTTTGGTTCAGTTTATGTGGTGAATTATGTTTATAGATTTGCATATGTTGAACCAGCCTTATGTTCCCAGTATGAAGCCTACTTGATCGTGGTAGATAAGTTTTTGATGTACTGTTGGATTTGGTTTACCCGTAGTTTATTAAATATTTTTGCATAAATGTTCATCATGGATTTTGGCCTGTAGTTTTCTTTTTTAGTGGTGTCTCTGCCAGATTTTGGTATCAGGATGATATCAGTCTCATAGAAAGTGTAAGGGAGGATTCCCTCTTTTTGTATTGTTTGGAGTAGTTTCAACAGGAAAGTACCAGCTCTTCTTTGTTTGTCTGGTAGAATTCAGCTGTGAACCCATCTGGACCTGGACTTTTTTTGGTTGGTAGGCTATTAATATCTACCTCAACTTCAGACCTTGTTATTGTTGTATTCAGGGTTTCAACTTCTTCTTGGCTTAGTCTTGGGAGTGTGCAAGTGTCCAGGAATTTATCCATCTCTTCAAGATTTACTGGTTTATGTGCATAGACCTGTTTGTAGTAATCTGTGATGGTAGTTTGCATTTCCAAGGAAATGGTGGTGATCCCTTTATTGTTTTTTATTGCATCTATTTGATTGTTATCTCTTTTCTATTTTATTAGTCAAGCTGGAGGTCTATTTTGTTGATCTTTTCAAAAAACCAGCTCCTGGATTTATTGATTTGAAGGTTTTTTTGTGTCTCTATTGCCTTCAGTTCTGCGCTGATCTTCATTATTCTTTGTTATTTCTTGTCTTCTGCTAGCATTTGAGTTTTTTTTTATCGTGCTCCTCTAGCTCTTTCAATTTTGACAATAGGGTATCGATTTTGGATATTTCCTTGTTTCTCATGTGGGCATTTATTGCTATAAATTTCCCTCTAGACACTGCTTTAAATGTGTCCCATAGGATCTGGTATATTGTGTCTTCATTCTCATTGGTTTCAAAGAGCATTTTAATTTCTGCCTTCATTTCATTGTTTATCCATTCATCATTCAGGAGGAAGTTGTTCAGTTTCCTTGTGATTGTGAGGTTTGGAGTGCTTTTCTTAATCCTGAGTTCTAATTTGATTGTACTGTGGTCTGAGAGACTGTTCGTTATGATTTCCATTCTTTTGCATTTGCTGAAGAGTGATTTACTTCCAATTATGTGGTCAATTTTGGAGTAAGTGCAATGTGGTGCTGAGAAGAATGTGTATTCTGTTGCTTTTGTGTGGAGTGTCCTGTAAATGTCTATCAGGTCTGCTTGGTCCAAATCTGCATACAAGTCCTGGATATCCTTGTTGACAGATCTGTCTAATATTGCCAGTGGAGTGTTAAAGTCTCCCACTATTATTGTGTGGGAGACTAAGTCTCTTGTAGGTCTTTAAGAACTTGCCTTATGTATCTAGGTGCACCTGTACTGGGTGCATAAATATTTAGGATTGTTATCTCTTCTTGTTGCATTGATCCTTTTACCATTATATAATGCCCTTCTTTGTCTCTTTTGATCTTTGTTGATCTTAAGTCCGTTTTATCTGAGACTAGGATTGCTACCCCTACTGTTTTTTTTGCCCTCCACTTGCTTGGTAAATCTTCTTCCACCCCTTTATTTTGAGTCTGTGTGACTCTTTGCATGTGACAAGGGTCTCCTGAATACTGCAAACCGATGGGTCTTTACTTTTGATCCAGTTTGCCAGTCTGTGTCTTTTGACTGGGGCATTTAGGCCATTTACATTCAGCGTTAATATTGTTATGTTTGAATTTGATGCTGCCATTTTGTTACTGGCTGGTTGTTTTGCTCATTAATTGATGTGGCTCATTCATTGCATTATTATTCTTCAGCACTTCATATGTTTTTACAGGGGCTAGTACTGTTTGTTCCTTTCCCTCTTCAGTACTTCCTTCAGTAGCTCCTGTAAGGTAGGTCTTGTAGCAATGAAATCTCTCAGCCATTGCTTGTCCATAAAGGATTTTACTTCTCCTTCACTTATGAAGCTTAGTTTGGCTAGATAGAAATTCTGGGTTGAAAGTTATTTTCTTTGAGGATGTTGAATATTGGCCCCCACTCCCTTCTAGTTTGCAGGGTTTCAGCCAAGAGATTCGCTGAGTCTGATGGTCTTTCCTTTATGGGTGACTCGACCTTTCTCTCTGGCTGCCCATAGGATTTTTTCCTTCATTTTCACCCTGGTGAATCTGACAACTATGTGCCTTGGGGTTGCTCTTCTTGAGGAATATATTTGTGGTGTTCTCTGTATTTCCTGGATTTGAATGTTGGCCTGCCTTGTTAGGTTGGGAAAATTCTCCTGGTTAATATCTCAAAGAGTGTTTTCCAACTTGGATTCATTCTTCCCATCACATTCAGGTAGGCAGATCAAGTGTAGATTAGGTTTTTTCACATAATCCCATTGTTCTTGGAGGCTTCATTCATTTCTTTTCACTCTTTTTTCTCTATTTTTGCCTTCTCATTTTATTTCATTGAGTTGATCTTCAATCTCTGATATTCTTTCTTCTGCTTGGTCAATTTGGCTATTGAAACTTGTGTATGATTTGCAAAGTTCTCATGCTGTGTTTTTCAGCTCCATCAAGTCGTTTATATTCTTCTCTAAGCTGTTTATCCTAGTTAGGATATCATCGAACCTTTTTTATAGGTTCTTGGTTTCTTTGCATTGGGTTAGAACATGTTCTTTAAGCTCTAAGAAGTTTGTTATTACCCACCTTCTGAAGCCTGCTTCTGTCAATTCATCAGATTCATTTTCTGTCTTTTTTGGTTCCCTTGATGGTGAGGAGTTCTGATCCCTGAGGAGAAGAGGTGTTCTGTTCTTTAGTAACTTCATCCCTTTTCTCTGGTGTTTTCCTATCTTTGTGGATTTATCTCCCTTTAATCTTTAAAGTTGGTGATTTCAGAAGGAGTCTCTGAGTGGACTCCTTTTTTTCTACTGAGGTTGGAGCTGTATCTTTTTTGGCCTGTAGAGGACGTTGCTGGGCTCTCTCGGGTTCAGTCAGGTTGTTGGGTGGGTGGTCCTTCCCTGGGGTTTGTTTGCAGGTGAGATTGGCCCCGCCTTCCCAATGGCATCTCTGCCAAAGCTCGATCTTCCTGGTTGGGGTCAAGCTGGTGTATTTCCTGCCTAGCTCCCTAGCGAGGGCTTCAGTTTGAATTGTGTGGAAGTGGGGCCTTCCAGGCCTTATGGTCTATTTCCCTGCTTTCAACTCTGCCTCCCTCTGTGGGATGGTTCGTCCTGCTGGCATTAGTCCAAACACCCGCCCAGGACCCTGCGACAACTTGCTGAACCTGGGGGTAACTGATGCTCAGATTTGCATTGACTACCCATGGCTCCCAACTGTCTGGCAGGGCTCTCATGGACCATGGGTTGCAGGAGGGATGAGGTAAGCACAGGATCCGAAATGGAGCACCAATGAGGTTAAGTCCACTGACCCTCCATGCCAGCTGCACGTTTCAGGTGGTAATATGCCCCTACTGTCTTGATTTGTCCCCCTAGGCAGCTCTTGCCCTGCAGGTCCTTCCCTGGGCATAATTTGAGTACCCTATCAGTCCCACAGAAATGAACCCAGCACCTCGTTTGGAATTGTGAAGTCCTCTAGCCCTCTGTGTCTCATTCACTGAGCTGCATTCCAGTGCTGACTTCCCTCAGCCATCTTGGCATCCCCCCATCTATACTGATTTTTAAGAAAGCACACAGGCTATCCTCTTCAACACTTTCATAGATAATTTTCTGTTTGAAATTAAAATCACTGTCTTCAATTTTTATATGCTATGCAGCATATTTTAAACAATATTTTCATTCCCTCTAGAGAAAACCTCTATTGATGATTTTCTGCATTGTTATTTTACAATGCATGTACAACAGACAAAATTTGACTGGCTTGCCAAGGACATAAAGTGGTTCTTATTCATTGTATTTCATTAATTTTATTTTTGCCAACCCAGTGATGTGTAAAAGCCTACTCATAAAAAACAAGCTCCAGAGCCTATATAAAACTTTCAAATTACCCAATCATGCCATGGGTAGACTGTGAAAGTCAGCTGAGTATTCTTAAGGTATCTTTGTAGGATACATACCAAGAAGAGAAGAAAAAATCACAAAATCTAAAATTATTTTACATGGGACATTTCAGCAGTATTTTCATACAGCCTAAGCAAAACACAGAATAAAATTTATTAAAGTTAATGGAATCCATATCTATTCTAGAAAGAATGAAATAAATAAAAGAAAAAATTAGGATAAAACATGGCACACTGTTATCCCCAAAATTAGAAAGAGTAATAGGAGAATAAAATAAGCTACACTATTCCAGAGAAGAAACTCAGTAGTAGAAATCCCTTTGGGAACCAGTGTCAAAGTACTAAAACCTGATGTGTAACTGACAAATTGCTGGAGCCTTACTGTGGAACAGTCTGAGACTTAAATCTCTAGGAAGGACCCAGTAATGGAGGATGACCCCCCACCTCCATTTTTGTGAGTTTTACATTTAGGGAATTGACCAGGTTCTTATGAAAAATATTATCTCATTATTTTGACAAGGTGATGATAAAAAATTATACATATTAAATACAGTTAGAATATTCTGTTATTCTTAATAAACTTCCCTCAGCATAAACTTACTAGAGCCTAAATAGCTGTGATTTTATCAGAGGCTAGCTGACCTGAGGGAAGAGGACTGGCTAATTCCAGCTTCCTCTAGTCTTTCAATGGGAGAGAGAAATCCCAAACTCCAGTTTACTCTAGCCATTAGGCTTCACTCACTTTGGAAAGGGGACAGAAGAGTAAGAAAAATTATACCTGGCTCAGCTGCAATATAATAGAACACCAAGTAGACTTGTGAGTTGTTTGAATCTAGTCCCTGAATCTAGTCCCTGACCCTCAGATAGCACTTATGGACCCACCTGAAAGTTGAGAGATCTTGTCATCCTGAAGAAAAAAAAACAGGTCTGACTAACTTTGCAACCTGCTGATTGTAAAACCCAAGGGCCTTGACTGAGCATAAGTAGCATACAGGGAAATGTTACTGCAGACCTGCAGTGAGACTCAGTGCTATGCTGGCTTCAGGTATGATCCAGTCCAATCATAGCAGTGGTGGTCACAGGGATATCTGTGTGACTCCACTCCCAGCTTCTGGTGACACAGAAAAAAAAAAGATAGTGACTCCATGTTTAGAAAAAGGTAAGGAAAGAGAACAAGAGCCTTTCCCTGGTAATCCAGAAAATTCTCCCAGATATAGTCAAAAATCATCAAGGCAGTACTTCTAAGAGTCTGCAAGAATCAGTGTTACTGGACTTGGAGCCCCCCTAAAGCAGTTACAGCTTATATTGCAACACCTAAATTCTTCCAAATATTGAAATACCATCCCCAAAAGGAAGGCTACAATTATATACAGACAGTGAAGACTACAATAAACACTTAAATATTCAATGCCCAGACACTGAAGAATATCTACTAGCATCCGCACCATCCAGGAAAACATGACCTCAACAAATAAACTAAATAATGCACCAGGGACCAATCCCAGAGAAACAGAGATATGTCACCCTTTCAGAGAGAGAATTCAAAGTAGCTATGTTGAGGAAACATGAACAAATTCAAAATAACACAATAAAGAAATTCAGATAAATTTAACAAAGATATTGAAAAATAATTACTTTAATAATAATTAAAGAGATTAAAATAAATATCAAGAAGAAATTCTAGAGCTGACAAATGGAATGGGCATACAAAAGAAGGCATCAGAGTCCTTAAATAGAATTAATCAAACAGAATAATTAGTGAGCTTAAAGATTACTATTTGAAAATACACAGAGGAAACAAAAATGAAAAACAAAAACAATGAAATATGCCTACAGGATTTAGAAAATATCCTCAGAAGGGAAAAATCTAAGAATTATTGGCCTCAAAGAGGAAGTAGAAAAAGAGATAGGGATAGATGGTTTATTCCAAGAGATAATAACAGAGAACTTCCCAAACCCAGAAAAACATATCAGTATCCAAGTACAAGAATGTTATAGATCACCAAGCAGATTTAACCCAAAGACTACCTCAAAGCATTTAATAATCAAACTCCCAAAGGTCAAGGCTAAGGAAAGAATTCTAAAAGCAGCAAGAGAAAAGAAACAAATAACATACAACAGAGCTCCAATATGTGTGGCAGAAGATTTTTCAGTGGAAGATTTATAGACCAAGATAAATTGTTATAACATTTTAAAGTGATGAAAAAAATTTCCTTAGAATAGTATATTTAGTAAAAATATCATTCAAACATGAAGGAGAAATAAAGACTTTACCAGTAAAACAGAAGCTGATGGATTTCATTAATACCAGACCCATCCTACAATAATGGCTAAAGAGAGTAGTTCATTCAGAAAGGAAAAATACATTAATACTAAATAATCACTTGAACATACAAAATTTACTGGCAGTAGTAAGTAGCCAAAAAAAAAAGCACTGCAGAATATTATAACACAGTAACTGAGGTGTATAAGCTACCTTTATCCTAAGTTGAAAGTGTAAACAATAAAGCAATAAAAATAATAAGTAGAATAACTTTTCAAGACATATTTGTTAACATAAGATATAATTGGAAACAACAACAGTTAAAATGCATGGAAATGCATGGGGCTAAAGTAAGGTGTAGATTATTAGCTTTATTTCTTAATATGTTTGTTTGTTCCAATAGTGTTTAGTTGTTAAATTGAAATTATAAATTACAAGATGGTATTTGCCAGACTCATTGTAATCTCAAACCAAAAGCACACAAAAGATGAACAAAAGTAAAAAGCAAGGCATTAAATCATATCACCAGAAAGAATTACCTTCACAAGAGAAAGACATGAAAAGAAAGAAGATCACAAAGAAGAAAACAAATAACAAAATGACAGTAGAAAGTCTTTACATATAAAGCATAACATTAAATATAAATGGACTAAATTGTCCATTCAAAAGACAGATGGAATGGATAAAAAAGCAAGACCCATTGATCTGTTGCCTACAATAAACACACTTCATCTATAAAGACACACATAGGACTGAAAATAAAGGAATAAAAAATGATATCTCATGCCAATGAAAATCAAAAAAGAGGAGTCATTACGCTTATACTAAATAAAACAGACTTGAAGACAAAAACTATAATACACAAAGAAGGTCAATGTATAATGATAAAGGGGTAAATTCTGGAAGAGTATATAAAAATTTTAAATATATATGCACCAAACACTGGAGCACCCAGGTATATAAAGAAAATATTGTTATAGCTAAAGAGACAGATAGCCCTCAATACAATGATAGCTGAGGACTTCAACAACTCATTTTCTGGATGGATTATATTTTACAGACAGAAAATAACTAAAGAAACATCAGACTTAATTTTTACTACATATCGTATGGATCTAGTAGACACAGAACATTTTATTGAAAAGCTACAGAATATACATTCTTTTCCTCAACACATGGATCCTTCTCAAGTATAGACCTTATGTTAGGTCACAAAACAAGTCTTAAAACATGGGAAAAAAATTGAAATAATATCAAGCTTCTTTTCTGACAATAGAAGCAAACAAGAAATTAATAACAAGAGGAATTTTGGAAACTTATACTAAAATATATCAAAATAAGCAATATGTTCCTATATGATCATTGGGTCAATAACAAAATTAAGAATAAAATTGGAAAATTTCTTGAAATGAATGATAATGTAAAAAATACATAACATAACCTATGGGATGCAGCTGAAGCTGAACTCAGTTGAAAGTTTATAGCTTAAATGTCTACATAAAAATGTAAAATCTTTAAATAAGCAATGTAATAACACATGCACATGCTAAATAAAAGGTAGAAAAGAAAGAGCAAATGAAACCCAAAATTAGAAAAAGAAAATAAATAAATATCACATGAGAAGTAAATAACATTGAAATAAAATAATACAAAAATCAATGAAACAAGAAGATGATGTTTTAAAAGTTAAACAAAACTAGAAAAAACTTTAGACAGAAAAATGAATAAAATAAAAACTAGATCCAAATAAATAAAATCAGAAATGCAAAAGGAGACATTAAAATGAATACTGCAGAATTCAAAGGATCATTAGTGGTTACTAGGAGTAACTATATGTCAATAAATTGAAAAATCCAGAAGAAACGAATTCCTACATACATACAACCTACCAAGATTAAATCCAAAACCTGAACAGAACAATAAGTAATAAGACTGAAGCCATAATAAAAGTCTCCCAGTAAAGAAAAAACAAGAATTCTATGGCTTTGCTGCCAAATTTTACCAAAAATTTAGAGGGTAATACCAATCCTACTCAAACTACTTAAAAAAATGGAGGGGAAGGGAATATTTCGAACTTCATTCCATGATCCCAGTATTACTCTAATACTAAAACCAGGCAAGGACACATCAGAAAATGAAAACTATAGACCAATATCTCTGATGAATATTAATGCAAAAATTATCCAACAACATACTAGCAAGTTGAATTCACCAATATATTAGAAAGATAATTCATCATGACCAAGAGTGATTTATCTCTGGAATGCAAGGACAGTTCAACATATGCAAATCAATCAACGTGATACATTATATTAACAGAATGAAGGATAAAAGCAGTGTAATTATTTCAATTGATGCTGACAAAGCATTTGATATAATTTAACACCCCTTCATGAGAAAAACATGCAAAAATCTGTATATATAATGAATATACCTTAATATAATAAAAGTTATACATGACAGGGCAATAGCTAGTATAATACTGAATGGGGAAAAACTGAAAATCTTTTCTCTAAGGTCCGTAACATGACAAGAATGCATACAGTTACCACTGTTATTCAACAAAGTATTGCAAGTCCTAGCTAGAGCAATCAGGCAAGAGAGATAAAGAACATATATATTGGGGCCGGGGGCGGTGGCTCAAGCCTGTAATCCCAGCACTTTGGGAGGCCAAGGCGGGTGGATCACGAGGTCAACAGATCGAGACCATCCTGGTCAACATGGTAAAACCCCGTCTCTACTAAAAAAAAATACAAAAAATTAGCTGGGCATGGTGGTGCATGCCTGTAACCCCAGCTACTCAGGAGGCTGAGGCAGGAGAATTGCCTAAACCCAGGAGGCGGAGCTTGGGGTGAGCCGAGATCACGCCATTGCACTCCAGCCTGGGTAACAAGAGCAAAACTCCGTCTCAAAATAAAAAGAACATACATATTGGAAGAAAAAACATCAAATTATCCTTGTTTGTGAATATTATCTTATATTTCAGAAAACTTAAAAACTCCTGTCCATTAGTCCATGTTCACACAGCTGATAAAGACATACCTGAAACTGGATAATTTATAATGAAAAAGAGGTTTAATGGACTCACAGTTCCATATGGATTGGGAGGCCTCACAATCATGGTGGAATGTGAAAGGCATATCTTACATGGAAGCAGACAAAAGACAATGAGAGCCAAGCAAGAAGAAACCCCTTATAAAACCAGACCTCATGAGATTTATTCACTACCACGAGAACAGTATGGGGGTAGCTGCCCCCATGATTCAATTACTTCTCACTGGGTCCCTCCCACAACATGTGAAAGTTATAGGAACTACAATTCAAGATGAGATTTGGGTGGAGACACAAAACCAAACCATATCAACTCCATACACACACAAAAATATTAGAACTAATAAATTCAGTAAAGTTGCAGGATACAAAACCAACATGCAAAAATCAGTAACATTTCTATACAACAAAAGTGAACTATCTGAAGAAATAAAATGTAATCCCATTTACAATAGCCACACATGAAATTAAATACCTAGAAATTAACCAAAGAAATTAATGATCTGTACAACAAAAACTAAAAACTCATGAAGGAAATTGAAGACAACACCCAACAATTGAAAAATATTTCATGTTCATGGATCAAAGCAATAAATATTGTTAAAATGTCCATAGCACGCAAGGCAATCTACATATTCAAAGCAGTTCCCATAAAAATACCAATGACATTCTTCAAAAAAAGAGAAAAAAAATCCCTACAATTTATATGAAACCACAAAAGACCCATAATAGCCAAAGCTACTCTAAGCAAAAGAACAAAAATGGAAGAACCACATTCATTTACTTCAAATTATGTTGCAGAGCTATAGTAACAATAGCAGCATACTGGCATAGAAACAGACACACACCCGCCTATGAGTGAGAACATGCGGTATTTCATTTTCTGTTCTTGTGTCAGTTTGCTGAGAATGATGTTTTCCAGATTCATCCATGTCCCTACAAAGGACACGAACTCATCATTTTTGATTGCTCATATGAGAACACATGGACACAGGGAGGGGAGCACTACACATTGGGGTCTGTTTGGGGGAATAGGAGAGGGACAGTGGTGGGGGGGTTTGAGGAGGGATAGCATGGGGAGAAATGCCAGATATGGGTGAAGGGGAGGAATGAAGCAAATCACACTGCCACGTGTGTACCTATGCAACTATCTTGCATGTTCTGCACATGTACCCCAAAACCTAAAATGCAATTTAAAAAAAACAGACACACAGACCAATGGAAAAGAACGGAGAACCAAGAAACAAACACAGACACCTACAGTGAACTCATTTTTGAAAATGACTTCGAGAACATAGACTGGGGAAAGAACAGAGTCTTCAATAAATTGTGCAGAAAATGCAAACAATAAATGGTTATTCATGTGCAAACAATGGAATCTAGACTCCTAACTCTCACCAAATACAAAAATCAAATCAAAATGGATTAAAGACTTAAATCTAATACCTGAAACTATGAAATAACTGCAAAAAAATTTTGGGGGGAAACCTTCAGGACATTGGTCTGGGCAAAGTATTCTTTTCTTTTTTAATTTTTTATTGGATTTTAGGTTTTGGGGTACATGAGCAGAGCATGCAAGACAGTTGCGTAGGAACACACATGGCAGTGTGCTTTTCCTTCCTTCTCCCCTTCACCCACATTTGGCATTTCTCCCCAGGCTATCCCTCCCCACCTCCCCCTCCACTGGCACTCCCCTTTTCCCCCCAATAGACCCCAGTGTTTAGTACTCCCCTTTCTGTGTCCATGTGTTCTCATTTTTCATCACCCGCCTATGAGTGAGAATATGCGGTGTTTCATTTTCTGTTCTTGTGTCAGTTTGCTGAGGATGACGTTCTCCAGATTCATCCATGTCCCTACAAACGACACAAACTCATCATTTCTGATTGCTGTATAATATTCCATGGTGTATATGTGCCATATTTTTCCAATCCAGTCTATTATCAATGGGCATTTGGGTTGATTCCAGGTCTTTGCTATTGTAAACAGTGCTGCAATGAACATTCGTGTACATGTGTCCTTATAGTAGAACGATTTATAGTCTTTTGGATATATACCCATCTTGAGCAATACCTTACAATCACAGACAACCAAAGCAAACACAAACAAATGAAAACACATCAAGTTGAAGAGCTTCTACATGGCAAAGAATACAATGAACAAAGTGAAGAGTCAACCAACAGAATGGGAGAAAATATTTGCAAATGACCCATCTGACAAGGGTTTAATAACCAGAACATGAAAAGGGCTCAAACAACTCTGTAAAAATACATCTAATAATCCAATCCAAAAATTGACTAAATATCTTAATAGACACTTCTCAAAAGAAGATATGGTAAACAGGCATAGGAAAAGGTGTTCAACATCACTGATCATCAGGTAAATGCAAATCAAAACTACAAAGAGATATCATCTCACCCTAGTTTAAATGGCTTACATCCAAGTAACAGGCAAAAACAAACGCCAGAGTGGGTGTAAAAAATGGAAACCCTTGTAGACTCTTAGTGGGAATGTATATTTATACAACCACTGTGGAGAACTGTTTGGAGGTTCTTTACAAAAAAAAAAACAAACAAACATGAGCTACCATGTAATCCAGCAATCCCACTGCTGGGTGTATACCTGAAAGAAAAAAAAATCAGTATATCAAAGATCCATCTGCACTCCCATGTTTGCTGTAGTACTGAATACAATCGCTAAGATCAAAAGCAATCTAACTTTACATCAATGGATGTATGGGTCAAGAAAATGTGGTACATACACAATGGCAAACTATTCAGGTATAAAAAATGAGATATAGTCATTTGTGTCAATATTAATGGAATTTTAGATCATTATCTTAAATAAGCCAGGCAGAGAAAGAGAAATGTAAGGTCATATAAAAATATTGCTTCACAGTTGTAAATATCATTATGCATCTCATGAAAAATGGTTTGAGATATTTGGAAACTATGAAACTCATCATGGTAGATACAAAATTTGCAAAAGTTTTAATTTTCCTTGAATTGTCAAGTATTACAATTGGCAGTAGCTACTGTCCCTGGCTTTATTGAAGTGGCATACTCTTTTATTTTTGAGAAAATGTCTGCAAATAACCAAGTCTGAAAAAGCATCATTTTTGTCTGTTTTTTTTTTTAGGGAAAATATTATGTTCCATGAAATATAGTAGCCAATGCAGTTCATAACTCAAATAATTATACAAATGCTTTTGCTGAAGATAACCGTCTCACATCAGTATGTGATTTAGAAGTGCTTTATGTATACTTCTCATTTTGTCATATGGCTAATTAAAAAGACATGTTCAAGAGTGGAACAGTAATTAAAATTAATCATACTTTCTGCTTCGTCAAGTACATTCTTAAGTGAAACTGCAATTTTTTAAAACTGAGAGCACATGACAGTGAAAAAAACAAAGACTACTTGTACAGTTTAATGCAGTTTCTTAATTTATGCTAAGGTACAAGCTCTAATACTTATCATTGGTTTTACACCATCAGTATAAATGTCTAAACAGTGAAAAAAAAGTTTTGACCTTGCGGACACTCTCAAAGCTTTGTGGGGAACTCTTGATGTATATATGAAGTACCAATGCCCTATATCTACAACTTGTCACTCAAAAATATGGAAAGATAAAGCCTTTTTTCTTTTATTTCTACCCACATTGTTTGAAAGCTGACTCTGAAGCTGTTTATTTTTCTATACTTCCAATCTTCCCTTCTACCTTAGCTTGGGTCTGCTGGGAAGCAAACTCCAAAACAATATGAGGTATGCAAAAGATTTATTTATAGAAGGAGCAGGAGGTGAGGAGAGCCTTCATACTGTAATTCAGTTTTGACACCTCTGAAAGAGGAGAGAAAAGAAAAGAGAATGAGGTAGACAGAGGTTAGCATTAGCATGGCAGGTCCAAGGGTCACTTAGCCAGAACCATGTGTAGATATCAAAGCAAAGCCTGCCATTATAGGGGTTCTATGTCCCTCCACAATAGATCTTAGTATCATCACTATATTTAGTCATTGGCTGGGCGAAGCCCATGGGCAATGAGACTTTGGTAGGCATGTAGTGGTAGATTCATAAGGACAGTGGCAAGGATCATCAATCTATCATGCTCTCTACAGCATGACATCTGAGTAGCACATATTCATGGCACTGTAATTTACCCCTTGCACCAAACAAATCCACTTGTCCAAGCAAGTTTTTAGACATCATCTATGGTCCACAGGGTTTTATCTTCCTGAGAGAAATCTTAAAAACAAGAGTTTTTTGAATAAGCTACAATCTCTGGCATCGTAATTGATCTTAGGAACATTAGGTACTTATCTTAGGTACTTATCTTTATTCTCTCTTCTCCACTACATATTATTGATTTCCTTTACCCTCGACTATCACTGTGGCAGAAAAGTAGAGTGAGCCAAAGGCTGCAAAAGTATGTATAGCTCCTAGGGAAAAATGAAGGGATATGCATTAGGACATTTACTTGCTCAGCGTTTCACTCTGCAAGGTCTCTCCATGGAGGTAATGCAGAAGGCATTGACACACAACAGTTTAAACTATTGGAGGTGAAGCTTACTCCTGGTATCATAATATTATGAGGCACTTTTACATATTTTGATAATATCAGTGCTGATATTTTCTGCCTGGTAATTCCAAATGCATAGTATCTTATTAAGCCTTAACATTTACTTTACAAGGAAATACAAAAATTCACAGCTAAATCCTCCTTAATAACAGTTACTAGCTGGCATTTGGTATATGCTTAATGGTTCCTGCTGTTTCTGAGAGGTAAATACAGTCCTACAGCATCTAATTTTCCTTTGAGCCTATCATCAGGACTCACCTACAGATACCCAAGGATATTCACCTCTTAACCACTTCCTTGAATTTTATTTTAAGTGCCTTTATTTTATATTGAAAATAATGATTGGTTTCTTCAAAAATGAGCTTCTCAAAAGTAACACCATACTTCTATCTTTTGGGAAATAAATTGAATTCGATTTCTAACAAAAAGTTGAGAATATCATTTCATTTCCCATCACCTTTTTTTTTTACATTTAAGGAAATCAAGACCCAGCATTTAAAAAATGTGACATTTTCTTTTTTTGAGACAGAGTTTCGCTCTTGTTACCCAGGCTGGAGTGCAATGGTGCAATCTTGGCTTGCCGCAACCTCCGCCTCCTGGGTTCAGGCAATTCTCCTGCCTCAGCCTCCTGAGTAGCTGGGATTACAGGCACGTGCCACCATGCCCAGCTAATTTTTTATATTTTTAGTAGACATGGGGTTTCACCAGGTTGACCAAGATGGTCTCGATCTTTTGACCTTGTGATCCACCCACCTCGGCCTCCCAAAGTGCTGGGATTACAGGCTTGAGCCACAGCACCTGGCCTGACATTTTCAAACTAATAAAGCAGGTTAATGGCAAAGTTGGTACTAGATGAAGGTACAATCAAAATGCTTCCAAGTCAACAACAGAAATGTACAACCTGGGACAATTGCTATGTGGCAAAGTGAGAGCTAAATGAAACAGTGGGACAATAACAGATGAGGACAAGATTTGATAGAATTAGTGCAAATTTCCATCTTCTTTGATTTGACTTTAACAAATACATTAAATTTTAGTAATCCTACCTTTGCTTTAGTATGTTCAGTGGCTTTGCCATTCTCATTTTCCTTTAGGGCAGTTATAAATATAAAAGAAATTATATTTATAATCAAATATAGAGATAAGTGTTGTTTCATCTGTTATGAAAAAGATAATTACCATGACAAGCGTATATTGAATGTAATTTAATTGCTTGTATTCATCATCATTCTTTGCTAATGGGCCAAATTGTACAAAAACGTCATGCACATAGCATCACAATTGTCCAAATACTCCTCTCCAAACAGATGTGCTAGAATTTTCATAAAACTTCCCTTTGGTTGGTTTCACTTCTCTTCACAAAATTTTCCATCTAGCTTGCTTCAGTCATCTCACAACATGGTAGTTTTTAGATCTCTAACAGCCCACAATTGTCTCTTGTTTTTCTCTCAGTTATTCTCCACTTTTCTGTTCAAGTGAAGGAAATAATATGCTATGATATACTGGCTAGCCTTTGACCTCTCACAAAGAGTTACATGTCATCTCCCACACCAGGAAGCTTTACAGAGCAATTCAACTTTCCTTGCAATTCCGTCTTTTATCTGGAACTGTAGCTAGGAGTAGCAGAAGGTGGAGAAGTACAAAATTAAAAAAAAAAATAAAGTGAAAAATGTTATTTGTATTGAATATATCAAATTGTTAATCATTTCAGTTTCTCTTAGGGTATGCTAATATTTTCTATATGTTACACTTGCGCAAGTCACTAAAAGTATTTAGAATTCAATACGGTTATATTGATCACGGTAGACTAGATTTTGCTATAGTAACAAATAAACCTCAGATCTCTGTGACTTAAAATGAGAAATTTATTTTGTACTCAGATGACATATCTATCTTTGTTCCACAAGGAAGCTCATCTATTGTAGGTACTCATACCCCCGAAGTTGTCAGAAGCAGCCATCATCTCGTACCACTGCTTGCCACTATACCAGAGGGAAAAGAAGACCCTGTCATGTATTACACTATTAATTAAATGATGCAGTGAGGAAGTGACACAGTCACCTCTGTTCGCACTCATCAGACAGAACTAATTCAGTGTAAGTTCCCAGAAAAGGAAACAATGTATGTGGCAAACACACCTAATTGCTATTACAAAGGAAAAACTGTTTGTTTTCCTGTCTTATGACTCTTAAGAAAATATTAAAACATAACTATCCTCATTTTTAAAAATATGTATGTGACTCCAAGGATCATTTTTCCCTAGCTGCCCAGTGAAAATGGGAATATCCTCTAAATTGTCCTGACAAGTTTGTCTTTTGCTTAGGCACTTTAAGGCAAGTGATCTCACTATCTGAGATTCCTATATGTAGACACGTATCATTGTTATTCAAGACTAGTGTTCTTCATATTTGGCTGAAATTTGATTTGTCGTAACTTTATTTCTCCATGTTCTTCCCTCTAAAAAATAAGAATTTATTCATCCCTCAGATATCTGGTGGATTGATTTCAGATTTCCAGGATCCCCAACACACACACACACACACACACACACACACACACAATATCGAAATCTGCACACACTCAAGTCACACTGTTGGCCTGGCAAAACCTGGATATATGGAAAGTTGGCCCTCTATGTATGCAAGTTTCACATTCCATGAATACTGTGTCAGATCCTGGTTTGGTTGAAAAACTCCGCATATAAGTGGACCTGTGCAGTTCCAACCTGTGTTCTTCACAGGCCAACTATATATTAATACTAGCAGAAATAATGATATGCATATATAAATGTACTCATTTAATCATGAAAAGAACTCTATCCATTAGGCAGATCATTGTCTCCATGTAAACAATGACTACTCTTTTCCATAACACCTCTTTAAATATATGAAAATAAATATGTGCTAACCGTCCTCACTTTCTCTAATTATTTCCCATGAAATTAATTCTAAATACTTTATCTCCTTCTTGGTCCTATTCTGAATGTACTAGTTTGGAAATATTATTCTCATGCTGTGGTTCTCAGAAAGAACCATAATACTCTAAATATGGTTAGAACAGGACATAGCTAACTAGGATTATTTTCAGTTGTTATCTTACATTACTAGCAGTATAACATACACGAGTTGTTTAGTTTATTTATGTGTCTGTTTTAGGAGCTTCAAGTCAATCATTCAACCTGATTTAATTCTAATTTCCTTTAGAACCTCAGCCCAAGACCTAGACTATAGTTCAGTCTAAATATTCAGTGATAGATTAAACCCTGTGCTTTCCTCTCCAACTTCCCTGAAGTTGTTTTCTATGTTTGCTATACAAATTACCACAAACTTGGTGACATAAAACAACACAAATGTATTGTCTTAATAATAGAAATCAGAAGTCTAAAGTATGTTGGCAAGGTTGTATTTCTTCTGAAGATTACAAAAGAAGACGCAATCTCTGCCTTCTCCAGCTTCCAGAGGCCACATAAATATTTTGGCTTATAACCTCACATCACTGTGACCCCTGCTTCCATCATCACATCTTCTTATTGGACTCTAACCTTCTTTCCTCTCTCTTATAGGGGCCATTGTCATTACATTGCACTCATGTAGATAGTCTATGATAATTTGCACATCTCGAGATTCTTAACTGAATCACATCTTCAATGTCACTATTGTCATGTAAGCTAATATCTTTGCAGTTTCGGGGGATTAGGATGTAGATAACTTTTTTGAGCTACTATTTTGCCTGCTACAATCTCCTATAACTTGTCTCATTTCTCATTATGCTTCAGCCACCCTAACTGTATCATTCAGGGTTTTAAATTACAAGTAACTGGGATGTATGCTGAATAATTAATGAGAAAATGAACTTATTAAAATAAATTTTTAAAAATTGTTGGAAGGATTAAAGAATCAGGCTCCAGGCTATACATACAAAAATAACAGCCAAAATTATCTTCAGAACTGGTGTCATGAGAGAATCACTGCAGCTATTGAGCACTAAATATGCACCACACCATTTCTGAGCCAGGAACATAACTTTGCAGCATCATTATGACTGCTGAAGAGTAAAAGGCTATTTTCCCCATGATGACTCCATCTCTTGAACCAAAATTTCAAATGGCTGTGTCTAATTATTGAAGCCTGAGTCACAATTCTGTACCCTCTTTCTAAGTGTGTTAGTAACGGCTTTCCAAATAAACCGCACCAATAAGAGATAGATGATAGAGACACAGAGAGAAAGATGAGAGAGGATTTAATTAGGAAATTGGCTCATACAACTGTGGAGACCAAGAAATCACATGACAGCTTCAAGCTGGAGATGCTGGCTCGGACAAAGTCAAAAGGCCTCAGAACCAGGAAAACCAGTGTTGTAACTCCCAGTCCAAAATCAAAGGCCTGAGAACTCAGGGCAATGCTTGTGCAAGTCCTGGGGTCCAAGGGCTGGGGAGCCTGGGGTGGTTATTCAAGAAAAGAGAAAGAGTGTATCACAGCTTCAGCCGATGGATGAACACATTCACCCTTTCACTGTTTTTGTTGTTTCAGGGCACCCAGAATATTGGATGGTGCTCACCCACATGGAAGGCAGATCTTTCTCACCCAGTTCACTCAACTCACAGGATAATGTCTTGTGACATACACCCAAAAATAAGCTTTATTAAGTCTCTACATATTTTTTAATACAGTCAAGGGCCACCTAAAATTAAACAGCAAGGAAGGTCAAAAAGTCAAATACTTAATATTTAATCTCTTGAAGAAAGAGGCATGAAGAGTTAAAAAGACAAGACTTCTCAAAACAAAGAAAATAATTCAAGATTTCAGGTTGCCTGAACAAATTGCAGTCTTTGGCAACTACTAATTTAGTTTCTTTTACTATCTATGTTATATTCTGGAAATTCTATATAAACAGATAATCTATAGACTTTTATAGTGAAGACTTTTGTGTCTGATTTTTTTCATTTAGAATAATGTTTTTTAAAGTTCACCTATGTTATAGCATTCCTTTCTTTTTATTCCTTTTTTTATTTCCAAATAATATTCCATTGTATGGATATATCACTTTTTCTTTACCATCCATGAGCTGATGGATATTTGGATTGTTTTCACATTTTTGGATACTATGAATAATGCTGTTATGAACATATTTGCCCAAGTTTTTGTATAAACATGCTTTTAATCTTGGGGATATAATACCTGGGAGTAAAATTGTTGCATAATATGATGATTCTGTGTTTCATTTATTGACGTGCCATCAAATTCCTCATCAGTTGCATCATATTACATCCACATGAGCTATGTAGGAAAGTTTCCATTTCTCTGTATCCTGGTCAATACTTATCACCATCCTAGGTGAAGTGAAGGGTTATTGTGACCTTGATTTGCATTTCCTTAATCATCAGCATTGCATTTTTTTCCACATGGTTGTTAGATATATGCATGTCTGCTTTAGAGAAATATCTGTTCAGATCATTTGCAAATTTTCCAAGTAAGTTATTTTTATTTTTATAACTGACATATAATAGTCATATATTCTGGAAAACAATTTGGTATCAGATATATTATTTGCAAATATTTTCTACAATTCTGTGGGTTGCTTTTTAACTTTTACAATAGTAATTTTTTAATGTTTAATTTTTGCAGGTAGATACTAGTTGTATACATTTATGGGTTACAGGAGATATTTTGATACAGGAATCCAATACAAGATAATTACACCAGGGCAAGTAGGGTAACTATTACCTGACATATGAATTCTTCATATTTCAAACAATCTAATGATACTCTTTTAGTTATTATAAAATGAATAATTAAATTATTTTTACTATAGTCACCCTGCTGTGCTAGCAAATACTAAGTCTTATTTTTTTTTCTGTATTTTATAGATGGGGTTCTCTAAAGCAAACTTTATTTTAATTTTGATGAAGTCTAATTTATTATTTTACTTTTGTATTTTGGGTGGGATATCTAATAAATATTGCCCACCTCAGGGAACACAACGATTTACACCTATGTTTTCTTATGATAGTTTTATAGTTTTAGCTTTTTCATGTAGTCCTTCAATCCATTTTGTGCTTATTTTTCCCTATGGTGTATATAAGTGTCCAAATCTATTTTTTTCTGTATGTGAATATCTAGCTATCACAGCATTATTTGTTGAAGAAAACAATAATTTCTCCACTATTTTATTTTGGCATGCTTGTAGAAATTCAGTTTACTTTAAAACATGGGAATTTATTTCTGGACTCTAAATTCTATTCCATTGCTCTATATGTCTATTGCTATGGTAGTACCACACTGATTTGATGACTGTACGTTTCTGCCAGTTTTGGGAAATAAAAATTGTGAGACTTTCAAATATGTTTTTCTTTTTCAATATCATTTTGGATATTCTGAGTCTCTGGAATTTTCATATTAATGTTACCATTGGTTTTCCAATTTCTGCAAAAGGAAAAGAAGTTGGAATTCTGACAATCATTACATTGAATCTGTGGATCAATTTCAGAAATATTGCCATTGTATTAGTCTATTTTCATACTGCTCTGAAGAAATGCCCAGGATTGGGTAATTTATAAAGAAAACAAGGTTATTGGACTCACAGTTTCACTTTGGTGAGAATGCCTCACAATCATGGCAGAAGATGGAGGAGCAAAGGCATGTCTTACATGGTGGCAGGATAGAGAGTGTGTGTAGGAGAATTGCCCTTTGTAAACCAATCAGATCTCATGAGACTTACTCATTATCACAAGAACAGCACAGGAAAAACCTACCCCCATGATGGAATTACATTCCGCTTGGACCCACCTATGACATAATTCCTCCTTGGAATTATGGGAGCTACAATTCAAGATGATATTTGGGTAGGGAAAGTCAAACTATATCAGCCATTTTGTCAATAGTTTTTCCATCCAAGAACATGGACATATTTGCATTTATTTGTCTCATTAAATTTATTTCAATAATATTTTACAGTGTTCAGTGTAAAATTTTGCATTTTTGGTTAAATTTATTTCCAAACATTTTTGATGTTTGGAAACATTATTTTTGATGCCTTCTTTATTTACAATTATACTCTAAGTTCTGGGGTACATGTGCAGATTTTGCAGGATTGTTACATAGGTATACACATGCCATGGTGGTTTGCTGCATCCATCCCCCTGTCATCTACATTAGATATTTCTCCTAATATTATCCCTCCCCAATCTCCCCATCCCCTGCTATCCCTCCCCTAGCTCTCCCACCCCTCAACAGACCCCAGTGTGTGATGTTCCCCTCCCTGTGTCCATGTGTTCTCACTGTTCATCACCCACTTATGAGTGAGTATTTACTTTTCTGTTCTTGTGTCAGTTTGTTGAGTTGCCTTCTTAAATGTAATTATTTATTAATTTCCTGTTTGGACTGGTCATTGCTTGTGTATTGAAGTAAAACTCACTTTTTAAATTTGATCTTGTATCTTTTAACCTTGTTGAGCTCATGTATCAACATGAATAGTTTGTGTATTTCTTACAGTTTTCTATATATGAGATAATGTTATCTGTAAATATTTACGTTTTTATTTCCAATCTGGATACATTTTAACTGATTTCATTTTATTGACTGATTTTTCTGGCTAAAGCATTTAGCGAGATGTTGACTTAAAGATGTGTGAATGAATATCTGTCCTCTTCCTAAATTTAGATGGACAGCTTTTAGGTTTTTCACCACTAAGAATGATATTAGCTCTGCGATTCAGGACAAAAAACACTCAGCAAACTAGGAATATCAGGGAACTTTCTTAGCCTTACATATTTTCAGTATCATTTATAATTATTTTTCATCAGTTATTGATATTATGAATTCTATTAATGATTTTCAAAATTTTAAATAATTACTACAATCTTTGTATTACCACTTCATGATCAATATATATTATTTTCAATATACTGCTGAATTCAATTGCCAGTATTCTATATTGTATTTATGGATCTCTATTTCATAAATAAAATTCAGCTGTTGTTTGTATTTTTCTATGTTTCACACAAATTGTACCAGATTATACTATCTCAATAGGATGTACTGAAACAATTTTCTTTTTTATGCTCTAAAACAGATTAATAGCATAACACAGTATCTATTATTATAAGAAATAAAATTATTCAGAGATGAATTGTTATTATACCAGGGTCCTTTAAAAGGAAATATATTTTTACACTTGAAGTTTTTATTTTTTTATCATTCCAGATTTTCTATTTTCTTCTGACTCTGTTTTGTAAATTTACATTTTCTAGTAAATGATCAGTTTTATGAATATTTTCTAAGTTTTGTATACACTTACAATTTTTATTCTTCAGACATCTATTTTTTTCTTCATTGTTGTTTTATTTTCTATTAGATTTATCTGTGCTGGATTTATTCTTCTCTATCTTATGGTCTTCGATTCATTTGCCAATTTTTACAATTTATATCTTTAGTGAAGTAAAATAAATTTGGATTTTATGTAAGATTGTAAGTTTTTAGAGGGATAATAATCTAATTTGTCTTTATTAATCAGGTCAGTATGAAATGTACTTGATTGTTCAGTACTTGAAGTCATAACCAAAGTTAAAACTACCTGATTATAATACACTCTAATTTCAGACGAAGTATCCAAAACAAATTACAAAGCTTTTTATTTCTCAGCATAAAATTCTGAAGACTAAAATAAAATTAATTATCAACATTGTACTTTCCTATGTTGAAAATAACTAGCTATTTTTCTTTAAACATCAATGTCTTTAAAAGGTCTTTTTGTATTTTGATTGAAGATGCATATAATTTAACTTACTACTTTCATTACATGTGAATTATTTGTGTCTAATCATCAAAGGGAGTTTCTTTTAAATATCTATTGGGCATAATATAGCAGATAGGTAGGTAGGTAGATAGAAATATATATCTAGATTCATCTATCTATCTATCTATCTATCTATCTATCTATCCTCATTCCATAATGTTAGTTTCACTTATTTTTCAAAAAATATAAAAGTAATAAAAATGCATACCCCTTAGCAATTAAGTTTAATCATATACAAATAAAACTGACATTATGTCAACTGTGTAGGCACTTGAGTAGATGAATCTTGCTTTCTCAACTAAATTATTACTCTAATAATAGCTGTTGCTGCAGAACTTGCCAGTGTGTGTTTGAATTTTTAGATGATTTCCTGTAGTCTCAGCAAAAGAAGCAGATTAATAAACCTTGAAAAAAAGATTTCATGTGTGACTTGAAGGAGATTTAACTTTGTTATTTTAACCAGTGCTGGCAGCACAACAAAGAGGTTAACATTCAAATATGTGTATTACTAAAGACCATCTGGGTTTCATTTTCCCAATATGTGGCTATTGTAATCTATTCCTTGTGGAGTGCAGACCTATACTGGTTATTTCAAATAGTTGAGCCTTACTTTGTTTTAGAAATCATGAGGGAGGCTGATATTGGGGGCTGATCATGGGGTTGAATTTTATATGAAATATTAAAAATGATAGAATTATGTTTAAGTGTAATATATTTATCATTTGTAACAAAAATCTGAAACAACTCATAATTTAAAAATGGACATACAAGATATTTTGAAACGTTTTTGTCAAAAACCAATGTTTCCTAAACTGTTGTGCAAAAAGGAAAAAAAAACCCTACATCAGAATGACTTGAGAGCTTGCTAATATTGCAAAATCCTGGGATCTATCTAAGACTTGGGCAATGATATAATTTGGACATTTGTCCCTGCTCAAATCTTGTAATACACTATAATCCCCATGAAGGTATGTAGCAAGATGGTGGAATAGAATGCTCCACCAATTATCCCCCCAAAAAGGACACCAATTTTACAACATTAAAAAAAAAACAACCTTTGTAAGAAACCAAAATAGGTGAATACTCAGATTACTAGGTTTTAACTTTCTATTTCTGAAAGAGGCACTGAAGCGATAGGGAAAACAGTCTTAAATCACAGATGCTATCCTTTTTCAGTGCCCTAGTGTGGCACTGTGGTGCTGACAGTGTTTCTGTGTGCAAGGGAGAGAAGACCACAGCAAGTGTAAGTCATTCAACTCAGTGCTGCCCTCTTATAACAGAAAGCATAACTGGACCAAACTCAGCTGATGGCTATCCATGGAGGGGGCACTAAATCAGTCTAACAAGAGGAAAATTTCTGAGCCCACTGGTGGGAACTTTGGTTCATACTATCCTTGCCACCAAGGGCTTAAGTGCTCGGAGGCCTAAATTAAACTGGAAAGGCAGTCTAGACCACAAAGACTGCAACTCCCAGAGGAATTGTTGAGGGGCCATGCAATCTACTGGGATATCAGCCTGGGTAGCTAAAAGAGTTCTGGAATTACCCCTTCCCTACTTCCAGATTGCACAGCTCCAAGCTCCAAAAAAGACACTTTCCTTCTGATTAAAGAGAGGAAAGGAAAGAATGGAAAGAAAATTCCCACTTTCTCTTGCATCTTGGATACCTGCTCAGCTACTGCAGAATAGGGCACTGGTAAGACTCTTGAGGTCTCCTTTCTAGGCCCCAAATCTGGGATGACATTTCTACACATCTTAGACCAGGAGGGAACATACTGTCTTTAAGGGAAGCATTCAGTCTTAGAAGAATTTATCACCTGCTATCTGAAGAGCTCTTGACACCTGAAAAACCAACAATGTTATTTAAGTACCATACCAAGGGCCTTGGGTGAGCCTCTGAGGTTTAATGGCTTTGGGTGAGAATCAGCACATTTCCAGCTGTGGTGACCATGAGGCCAGACTCCTTATGCTTGAGAACAGTGAAGAGAAAGTAAAGAGAAATTTGTCTTCACCTTACGCAACACCTTGGGTGCAAGAGTGTAGAGCAGCGAAAGGATTCTTGGGGTCCTTAATTCCAGGGCTTGGCTCCTGGATGGCATTTGTGGACCCGTCCTGGGCTGAAAGGGAGCCCCTTCCTTGAATAGGGAGTCTTAGGCCAGGCAGTAATCATCACAACTGACAGAAGTTCCTCTATGCCTTAAGAGATTATCATCAGTAGTCTGACAATACTCCCTCTGGGCCTGTGGTGGCAGCCACAGGGTGATGCTTCTCTGCTTTTGGAAAGGTCAGAGACAGTGCAAAGGAATGTATCTTGTGGTTTCAGTGTAAGTTGAGCTATAGTACATTAGAACAACAGCTAGACTTTTAAGGATTTTGACTGTAGTAACTGGCTCCCAGATGGCACCTCTGATCATGTTCAGGGTCTAGAGCCACTCGCTGCCTTGAATGGAAGGATACAGACCTGCCTGGCTTTGCCACCTACTGAATGTATAGTCCCAGGGTCATGAGCAAACATAGGCAGTAGGCCGGGAGTGGTTACAGCAGGCCCTGGACAAGACTTAGTGCTGGGCTGGAATCAGGTCTGATGCAGTACAATCCTAGTGGCAGTAGCCGCAAGAGTGCTTGTGTCACTCTGTCTCAATCTCCAGGTGGCTCAGAACAGAGAAGTAGAAATAATCCATTTGTTTTGGAGAAAGCAAGGGAAGAGAACAAGAGTCTCTGCCTGGTTATCCAGAGAATTCTTCCAGAGGTTGTCCAAGAGAATCAAGGCAGTACTTCAGCATGAACCTTCAAGAACCACAACCACAGTGCAACAGGGCTTGGGGTGCCCCCTAAAGCAGATACAGCTTAGAGCATAACACCACAGTACTTTGCATATTAGAAAGCCTTTTAAGGAAGGAAAAGTACAAACACGCCCAGACTGCAAAGTATACAATGAACACCTATCTATTTAATGCCCAGCCACAGAAGACTCTTTACAAGTATCAAGACTACCTGGGAAAATGTCACCAAACCAAATGAACTAAATAAAGCAGCAGGTAAAAATCCTAGTGAAAAAGAGATATATTACCCTTCAGATAGAAAATTCAAAATATCTGTGTTGGGGAAACTTAAAACATTCAAAGTAATGTAGAGAAGTAATTCAGAATTCTATCAGATAAATTTAACAAAGAAACTGAAATAATGAGAAAGGAACAGAAATTCTGTAGCTGAGAAATGCAACTGGCAGACTGAAGCATGCATCAGAGTTTTTAACAGCAGAATGGATCGAGCAGAAGAAGGAATCAGTGAGTTTAAAGACAGGATATTAGAAAGTGTCCAGGAGACAAAAGGAAAAAAGATAAAACACAATGAAGCACAACTTAAGTACCGAGAATTTATCTCCCAAAGGGAAAATTTAGGAGTTACTCACCTTCAAGATGAGGTAGAGAAAGAAATAAAAATAGTAAGTATATTACAAAAGATAACAGAGTACTCCTCAAACCTAGAAAAAGATACCAATACCCAAGTACAAGAAGGTTGCAGAACACCAAGCAGATTAAACACAAAGAAGACTACCTCAAGATCTTCGCTGTTCAAACACCTAAAAGTCAAGAATAAAGAAAAAAAAAATCCTAAAAGCAAGAGAAAAGAAACTAATAACATACATTGGACCTCTAATACATCAGCTGACTTTTCAGTGGAAATCTTACAGGCAAGGAGAGAGTGGCATGACATATTTAACATGCTGAGGAATATTTTTTTAACCCTAGAATAGTGTATTCGGTGAATAATCATTCAAACATAAAGCAGAAATAATAACACAAATAAAGTACAATGAGATGTAAACAGAAACAATAAAAAGTTAAAAAACAGGAGGACAAAGTTAAGGAATAGAGTTTGTATTAGTTTTTCTTTTCTTTTTTTTTTGACTTGTTCATTTCTTTCTTTATGCTATAGCATTTTTATCGGCTTACAATAATGGGTTATAAGATAATATTTTCTAGTCTCATTGTAAACTCAAACCAAAAAAAAAAATATACTATGGCACACAACAAATAAAAAGGGAGGAAAAAAAGCATATCATCAGAGAAAATCCCTTTACTAAAGTAAGACATGGAGGAAAGAAAGAAGAAAGAGGTGACCACAAAACAACCAGAAAACAAACAACAAAATGGCAAAAGGAATTTTTAAATCAACAATAACATTGAATGTAAATGAATTAAACTTTCCAAACAAAAGATATAGGGTGGCTGAATAGATTAAATTGTAAGATCAAATGATCTGTTGCTTACAAGAAGCACACTTTATCTATAAAGACACACATAGACTGAAGATAAGGGATGAAAAAAGATATTCCATGGCAGTGGAAACCAAAAAAGAGCAGGAGTAGTTACACTTATTTCAGACAAAATAGATTTTAAGACATAAGAAAATAAGAAGAAAGGATGGACACTATATCATTATAAAGAAGTCAATTTAGCTAGAAATATAACAATTTTAAATCTACATATACCCAACACTAGAGTACTCAGATATATAAACCAAATATTATTAGAGCTAAAGAGAGAGAGAGACTCCAATACAACAATAGCTGAAGACTTCACTCCATTTTCAGCATTGGAAAAATATTCATTAGAAAATCAGCAAAGAAACATCACACTTAATATGTACTATAGAACAAAGGCTCTAATTGGCAATTATAGAACATTTAATCCAATGGCTACAGAAAACACATCTTTTTCCTTAGCGCATCGATTATTCTCAAATATAGATGATATGTTAGTTTGCAAAGGTCTTAAAACATTTAAAAATTTTGAAATAATAAAAAGAATCTTTACTGACCACAATGTAATAAAACCAGAAATCCATAACAAGATAAATTTTGGAAAGCATACAAACACATGGAAATTAAACAATATGCTCCTGAATAACCAGTAGTTCCATAGACAAATTTATGTTTGTAAAAAATATTAATTCTCAAGAAAATTTTTAAAAGTTATTGAAAGAAATGATAAAGGAAATACAACATATTAAAGACTATGCGATAGAGCAAATGAGGTAGAAAGTGGGAATTTTATAGCACTTAGTGCCTACATTAAATAATGAGAAAAACTTCAAATAAGTAACCTAACATCATCATTTTAAAGAAGTAGAAAAAGTAAGAGCAAACAAAATGTAAAAGTTGTAGAAGAAAAGAAATAATAAATAGCAGAAATAAAGAAAATGAAAAATATCAGTAAAATGGAAAATATGTTTTTTTCAAAAGTTAGACAAAATCAACAAAACTTTAGCCAGGCTAACTAGGAACAAAAGAGAGAAGATCCAAAGAAACAAAATTACAGTTGAAAATGGAGACATTAAAATCGATGCCACAGATATTCATATGATCATTAGTGGCTACTATGAGCAATCATATGCCAATAAATGGGAAAATCAAAAATAAATGAATAAATTATTAGATACGTACAACCTACTATCTTGAACAATGAAGAAATCCAAAACTTTAAAAGATTAATATTAGATAATAAAATCAAAACCACTGTAAAAATACCTCTAGGAAATAAAAGCCTGAGACCAGAAGGCTTCACTGCTATATTCTACCAAAGGCAAGAATAACTAGCACCAATTCTACTCACACTATTCAGAAAAATAGAGGAGAGCCTACTTCAAAACTCATTCAATGAGGCCAGATTACCCTAATAACAACAATAGAGAATAAAATACACTGTGAGCATTAAAGGCCAATATTTTTTATGTATATTGTTCCAAAAATCCTCAGTTAAATACTAGTCAGCTGAATTCAACAATACATTTAAAAGATCGTTCATCATAACACGGTATGATCTACTCCAGGGATGCAAAGATGGTTCAACATATGAAAATCAAGCAATGTGATACATCATGTCAACAGAATGAAGAATAAAATCTATGTGATAATTTCAATTGATGCTGGCAAAGCATTTGATAAAATTCAACATACGTTCATCATAAAAACTCTCCAAAAACTGGATAGTTAAGGAACATACCTCAACATAATAAAAGCTACACACAACAGATCCACTGTTAGTATCATACTGAATGCAAAACAACTGAAAGCCTTTTCTCTAAGATCCAAAACAAGGTAAGGATACCCACTGTCACCACTGTTACTCGAGGTACTACTGGAAGTCCCAGCTAAAGCTTCATAATTAGAATGGAACAAGTCAAAATATCCTTGTTTGCAGATGATATCACCTTACATTTGTAAACACCTAAGGAATCCATAAAAAATCTATTAGAAATAATAAACAAATTCAGTAAAGTTAAAGGATACAAAATCAACACACAAAAATCAGTAGCATTTCTATATGCCCAAAGTGAAAAATCTGAAAAAGAAATTTTAAAAGTAATCTTACTTACAATAGCCATAAATAAAATTAAATACCTAGAAATTAACCTAACCAAAGAAGTAAAAGACCTCTTTAATGAACTTCTAAAACACTGATGAAAATAACTGAAAAGGACAACAATAAATGGAAAGATATTCCACGTGGATTTAAGAATCAATACTGTTAGTTTCCATACTACCCAAAGCAATCTACAGATTACATGCAATACCAATCAAAATACCAATGACAGCCTTCATAAAAGTAAAATAAATAATTCTAAAATGTATATGGAACCATAAAAGACCCAGAATAGTCAAAGCTATTTTGTGTAAAACAAACCTGGAGAAACCATATTACCTGACTTTAAATTATACTACAGAGCTATAGTATCCAAACCTTATGACTCTGGCATAAAAAGGAACACATAGAATAGAGAAACCAGAAACAAATTCACACACCTTCAGTGAAGTCATTATTGACAAAGGTGCCAAGAATATACACTGGGAACAAGACAGTCTCTTTAATAAATGGTATTGGGGAAGCTGGATATCCATGGGCAGAAGAATGAAACTAGAACCCTATCTCTCACCATATACAAAACTAAAATAAACATGGATTGAAGACTTAAAAACATGCAGCTCAATGACAAAAAAGCAACAACATAACCTGATTTTAAAATGGGCAAAGGACTTGCTATACATTTCTACATAATTCTCATATTTTCATACACAAATGGCCCACCAGTATACGAAATGATACTCAACTTCCCTAATTATCAGTGAAACATGAAGTCAAAAACCACAATAAAATATCACTTTAAGTCTGTTAAGATGACTTTTATTTTAAAATAAAAAAATAAAAACATAAAAAGAAAACGCATTTGGGTGAGGATGTGGGAAAAAGAGAGCCCTTGTACACTCCTGGTGCAAAAGTAAATTGGCACTACCATTATAGAAAACAATATGGTGGTGTCTCAAAAAATAGAATAAAACTGCCATATTTGGTATATATGACAAACAAGTAAAATTCATATTTTGAAGACATATTTGAATTCTCTTGTTCATTGTAACATTACTTACAATAGCCAAGATATAAAAACAAATCGAGTCCATTAAAAAATGGATAAAGAAGCTGGGTGCAGTAGCTTACACCTGTAAATCCATCACTTTGGGAGGCCAAGGTAGGTGGATCATCTCAGGTCAGGAGCTAGAGACCAGCCTGGCTAACATGGTGAAATCCCATTTGTACCTAAAATACAAAATATTAGCCAGGCATGGTGGTGTGTGCCTGTAATTACAACTACTCTGGAGGCTGAGGCAGGAGAATTGCTTGAGCCTGGGAGGCAGAGGTTGTAGTGAGCCGAGATTGTGCCATTGCACTCTGGCTTGGGCAACAAGAGTGAAACTGAGTCTCAAAAATAAAAAAAAAATGGATAAAAAATTGTGGTGTATATACACAACAGAATATTATTCAGTCTTAAAAATTAGAAAATTTTGCCATTTGTGATTATATGAATGAATCTGGGAAGCATTATGCTTAATAAAATAAGCCAGATGCAGAAAGGCATATACTTATACACATACCTGATGTCACTTATATGTGGGATCTGAAAATGTCCAAGTTATAGAAATAGAGAGTAGAATTGTGGTTATCAGTGTTTGGGGACAGAGGGATATGAAAAGATGTTGGTCATGGAAAATAAAGTTTTAGCTATGCAAGATTAATAAGCATTGAAACCTAATGTATAACAATGTTACTAAAATTAACAAGAGATGACCCTGCTACTGACCTATATATATAGAATGGTTCCAAAATAAACTATATATATATAGTCACATGAATTTCTACAAGAGTGACAATTGAAGAGAGGAAACAATAGTCTTTTACCAACTGGTGCTGGAAAAACTGGATATTCCCCACATGCAAAAGAATGAATTTAATCCCAACTTTGTACCATATACAAAAATTAATGCATAATACATGAAAGACCTACATGAAAAAGCTAAAACTGTAAAACTATTGGAAGAAAACATGTCTAAATATGTATGACTTTAGATTATCTTTTAGATAATCCACAAAGACCACAAAACCAAAAATAGATAAATTTGACTTCCTCAAAATTAAAAAAAATTGTGCATCAAAGTATATTGTTCAAAAAACAAAGATACATCCTACAGATCACATTCTGGTATCCAGTATACAGAACTTTTGTACCCAATATACAGAACAACATACAGTTCCAATACACAAAACTTTTGCAAGGCAGTATTAAAAAGACAAAAAAATTAACTGGTCACAGCATTCAAATGGAGATTTTTCTCAAAATGATACATAAATGGCCTGTAAGCACATTCAAGTTGCTCAACATCATTAGTCATTAGGAAATAAAAATAAGAACGACTAGGAAATACTACTTTTTACTCACAAGAATAACTGTGGCAATCATATGTGTGTGCACATATAGTCTTCATTTTAATATATTCATATATATCGTTACATACTCTTAAATATCTAGCTGTCTGCCTATGCTCTTGATTATGGTGGCACTTACACAGATTTATAAATTTAAAAATGAAATAAAAGTTCTAGTACTTCTACTGTTTACTGGATAATCTTTTCTCCTTTTTGGGTTGAACACACACTCCGCTCAGTAGATCTGTTAAAAAAGATCTTGTGAAACAGTAAGAAAGAAGCATTTTAGTGTCTCTCATGCATACAATCCTCGTGGACTCTAACCAGCTGTTTTCCCATCATTTATCTTACTTGAATTGCTAGCTTAGGTTTGAGTGGCTCTCCAGTGCCAGGTTTATCACTCGAAAACTTAAGATGCCATTCATTTGATAAACTGATACTATCACTTCACAATAAATAGCTCAAGCCTGGGTGAATGTGGAACTTCTTTTTCTTTGTGAACTTTCACTCTCCACCAAATTAATACAATAGACTAAGGAATTTTGTGGGAATTTATTTACTTAATACTTAGGACACCTCAAACAGAACTATAATGTAGGAGTAGCAAGGATTAAAATCATAACAAATGTAGACTCGAACTTGATTTACACCAAACATAAGAATGAGATTCCTAAGGACAATACCCAAACTTCTAAGGTGGTTTTTCTACCCTTAGGTCTGCCTGCATCTATTCATGCATTACTTTTTAAAAGTGTATCTGCTGAAAACCTGTGTACTTTTTCCTTATAACACTCCATTCCTTTTCACAGCACCAGCTCAGAATCAAGAATCTCATCACCTAATCAGATCCAAGTGAAGATGAGGCATCTCATAACCCACTGAATACATCTCTTTTAAGTGTACATCCTCCTAGCCTATCAAGCACTGAAGCAGATAAATTATCTAAAACCCTCATAATAACCCTGCAATAGTGAGAAAGGCATAGTATAATCATTACTAACACCTTGGTTCAAACTGGGGAAGTGGGGAAGTAAGAGGCACACAGGAGTTTCTGGACTGTGGAACATTTAAAATACAGCTGTGAACAGATTTGCATGTCTGGAAATTAATTAACTCTGTAACTAATATCTAAACCCTCTGGACTCTGATTATCTGAGCGTCATGTTTTCTTTTTCAAAAAATGTTAGCACATGTTTGCAACTTAGTTACTTGATTTTCTCACACTGCTTCCTTCAAGGGGAATTTGGGAGCATCACAAACTAAGGTCTGTGGGGGTAACTAGGGGAGGGACAGTGGGGGGTGGGGAATTGGGGAGGGATAACATGGGGAGAAATGCCAGATACAGGTGATGGGGAGGAAGGCAGCAAACCACATTACCATGTATGTACCTATGCTACAATCTTGCATGTTCTTTACATGTACCCCAAAACCTAAAATGCAATTTTATATATATATAAAATATATATATATATATATATATATATATATATATATATATATATGAGAAAGTATTTCTTTCATTTTTTAACAGCCTTCGTCTCTTTCGGGCCAGGTTAGAGGTGTTTATGTAAATATAATTATCTTAGTAACTTTGTGAGTCTCCTGTGAATGCTGTTGGGGCACATTTCATTAGACAAAAAGCAACACCTACAAAACTTACATGAAAGTCCTTTTCTACTTTCAGTTAATTCTAAAATTTGAGATATCATAGTCCTTACATATTTAAAGGATATTTTATCTGACTGATTAATTGTAGGTATTCAGAAGGTGCGTCCCTGCTAGCGCCCTGAATTTGATCTTTGCTTGGAAGCCATTTCATATTTTGTACAGCTTTGTTAAGGTTGAGGATATTTGAAACTACTAAGTACCAGATTCTTCATGTTTAATAGTATGTCCTTTAGTTTATTCTTCTCCTCTAAGATTTTACTCTTAGCAGCAACAAGAAATAAAGCTCTACTCTGGAAACGTTAGCTAGATCATCCAGCTTATTAGCTATATTTTCTACTTTACAAATGGAAAAACAGGACACAGTTTTGCTAAACTATCGCCCCAAGGAACAGCAATCCCTTCTCCTCCAGTTTCCAACAAGATTTTCCTTGCTTTCATTTAAATCAAGACTAGTAGCTTTCCTGCTTTCTAAAATTCTACCTACAGTCGGATTGAAGCAATTTAAGCTTTCACTAATGCTTTTCTTAAAATTCTTCCAGTTCCAGATAGTTTATTTCTCCAAAACTATTCACGTATTGTAATTGTGTGTTACAGAAGTACCCTATTTCAAGTTACCAAAATCTGTATTAGTTATCTGTTGCTGTGTAACAAATTATCTCAAAATTAGCAGCTGAAGAAATAAACATTTCTCACATCACACAATTTCTTGGGATCAATAATGTAGAGGGAGCTTAGCTTGGAGATTCTGGCTCATGATCTTTCATGATATTGCCGTCAGGTAGTCCACTAGGGCTATATCTGAAGGCTTAGCCATGGCTGGAGAATCCACTTCTAAGTCTATGACATGGATAGTTAAAAAATTATTTGGTTCCTCAAGACAGATCTTTTCATAGAATTGTTCACTACATGGTATCTGAATTCCTTGAGAAAGAGATGTGAGAGAGACAGAGAAAGACACACACAAATACACACACACACAAACAGAAACACAAACACACACATACATAGAGAGAGAGAGAGAGAATTGGAGAGGCAGGGGTCACTGAGAACCTATTTGGTATCTAGCTGCTAAACACTAACCTCAGTTTTTGTATTTTTATTCAGCTTTTCATTATTAGAAGAAGGATACATTCTAATTCCTCTACATTATTATTGTTATTTATTCAAGCAATTTCACAAGTGTTTGCTATATTTTCAACCTTATTTCTCATCTAGCATTCATTCAATGCAGTCATTTCTTTAATTAATGTAAATTCCAAACCATGTAGTGATGAAATAATTAATAACCTGATAAATATGTTTTATAATAGGAAATAATTAGAAAGAGGAGAACAGGGAAAATGGTAATAACTTTATTAAGGCAAGACATCATTGGGATTTAAATGAAGCCATTTTAAAAAATGTTTTCTGTTCCTAGATGCTCCTGAAATTTTCATGTGCACATTTGCTCATGAAGGTTTGACACATTCATATGCATAGGTGAGGAAAGTGGGAAAGATGTTATTTAGTAGATACAGACCAGTAAATACTTACAAAAAACCAAGTATTTGTTTCATAGACTATTGGAACTAAAGGAAACCTCAAAAGCCATTCAGACTAACCTTTAATTTTACACTTAAAAAAACAAATACTAGAGATAAATAACTTTCCAGTAAGTCAGTGACAGAGTAGAGCTCAAAACCTTCTTGTCTATCAAACTATGCCTAGTGTTCTATCTTTATTTTTAAACTTCATTTTATTGGATTTTTATTTTTCTTTATTCTGTTTATACTACCATGGTTTGGAAGTTACATGCTTTATTTCTATTCATAGCAAGTATCCTTAACTTTTCAGCATGCCTAATCCACATCATAAAGTCCAAAGATAACTAATATCCCCCTCCTCTGGAACAATAGAATCCTGAGGCAAGAAATGTTGGTTGCCTAGACAACAGTTATTCTCTTCTTTATTTTCTTGCTAAGAGGCAACAGTTTTAAGTATTGAGAAACAATGTCTTCAAAGAAGGTGATTCTATTATTAGATCGTAAATCCTAATTGGTCTGAGTAAAACAAGAAAATCATAGTCCCCTCTGCTGGTAATTGGTTGTGGTTAATGACATATGTATGCCATTTGTGGCCAATAGAATATACAAAGAAATCTGCTCTCAAGCTAATTGAAAAGATGTCCCAAGTCAATTTTAAAAAAATAGACATTTAATAGAAGATATTTTTCACTGTCTTCTTTCTGCTTTTGAATGTGTTTGTGTGAGAACATGGTACTTGAGTGGCTGTGGTTATCTTCTAACCATGAAGTGAGATATCAGAAACTCATGTTAGAAAATGGAGCAGAATAAGGACAAGAGCTTGTGTCCCCAGTGATATTATTGAGCTGCTGCACCAACCTGTATACTGTTGACTTCTGGACTTCTTTCTGTTAACTGAAAAAATTCATATATATTTATGGTGGATGACATGATGTTTTGAAATATTTTTATATTGTAAAATAAACTGAGGTAATTAACATATATATTGTCTCGCATGTGTATTGTGTGTGTGTGCATATGTGTGTTGAGAATACTTAAAACCTTCTCTCTTAGAGATTTTCAAGTATAGAATATATTATTATTAGGTATAGTCACCACCACACATCATAATATACAAAATAATTATTTCTAATTGTTTAAGATGCTGTTAATATTTAGTTATTTCCACTGAAAACAACATAAATTATTTAATCTTGAAGTCACCCTCACATTCTACATATTATTTTATACAATATTTTAGTTACTTGACACATTAACTTTATAGAGTCAATGCTTAGAGTAACAAATATGATAATTTTTTGTTGACAATTCTTTGAATCTCATTGTTTCCAGGCTTTAATTTTTCCAGTTCATAAAGTTCATCCTTTAAAATTTATTTCATTGATAATTTGTTAATTGAAAATTCTCTAACACCTTAGCTGAGAAAGTATTTATTTTTTCCCCACTAATGAATGATACTTGATATATGTATGGAATTCTGTATCAACAGTTATTTTATCCTGCAATTTGAAGATACTATTCTATTGTCATGTGGCTGGCAGTGTTGTGGATGAAAATTGATTGTTAGTCTAATTATCATACCTTGGTATGAATTTGTATTTTCAGATTAGTTTTGAGATTTCGATATTTTCCAGTGCCATGTTAATATATGTGGATATGAATTTATTTTTATTTAATCCTGCATGAAAATTCTTGTACATTCAGAATCAGAGTTTATATGTTTTAATTATGGAAATTTCTCAAATATGATATTCTCAAATATTAGTAATATTTGAATCACTAATGAACATATTCAAGACATTCTTTGTTAATTTTTTTAACTTTAAAATCCCTGCTCCAAAACTACAATCTCTTTAACCTTCTGTACTTTATTCTAAATACTTCCTTCAGAATACTTTTAGTTTTCCAAATTTATTACTTCATCTTCTGTTAATCTCCTGTTTTAAGAAAAATGTTCATTGCGGCACTACTCATAATATCAGAGACATGGAATCAACACAAATGCCCATCAATCATAGACTGGATAAAGCAAATGTGATACATGGAACACTATGCAATGCAGCCATAAAAAGGAATGAGATCATGTTCTTTGCAGGGACATGGATGGAGCTGGAAGTCATTATCCTGAGCAAACTAATACAGGAACAGAAAACCAAACACCACATGTTGTCACTTATAAGTGGAAGCTGAACAATGAGATTTCATGGACACAGAGAGGGTAAAAATAAACACTGGGGCCTGTTGCTGCGGGAGGCTAATGCATGGTGGTATCAATATCTAGGTGATGGCTTCATAGGTGCAGCAAACCACCATGGTACATGCTAATGTCACAAACCTGCATGATCTGCACGTGTACCCCATAACTTAAAATATTTTTAATTAAAAAATAAAAATAAATAGAACAGAAAAAGTATTATTTTAAAAATTTCCTAGATCTAGAATTTTATTTTAAATATGATTTTCTAAAGCACTATTTGTATCTTTTCATAATCTGCCAGTCTTCCCCCCATATATCCCCCCTCTCTATTTTTTCTCTCTCATATTAATTTTATATGTATTGATAGCTCACATCATGTAAATTTAAACTTCATTATTTCAGCATTTCTATCTGATAAATATATTCAGGTTTTTGTGAGTTTAATTTCCCTTTGTGTTGTGACTTCTGACTTTTGCTCAGTAATTGATTGCTTCTTCACATGCCTTGAGCTTAAGATGCTAACATCTCTTAGGCAGATAAATCCTGTGGATCCTAGTATACTGCACATCCTTCCTTTGAGGTTTTGCTTTGCTTCTGCCCAGGGAAACAAGGGACTTCAAAAAGTTCCCAGTGTTATCTATTAATAACATGATGTAATCAAATAACAAAGTTACCAAAAAAATTTTAAATTATTTAAAATTATATATAATTTTTGAATCAATGTAAATGCTGGTTCTTGTTTCCAACTCAAAGACTGGTTCTTACTGTCACACTCACATTGTTCACTTCACTTTATCTGTGGGAGACGTAGAGTCAATATATCAGAAATTCAAACATGCTGGAGCTCGTACTACAGTCAAGAGACCAGGTCTCAGGGGTGCAGTGCAGTCCAAACATCTTGCAGAACATTCCCCAGGTTTTTTGGTGTGGAGGGAACAAATTTTAGTAACACAGTCTCAGGGTGACAGCAGAATATTTAGCCATCTACAGGCCTGTCCTCCCATCCCAGCCCCATGGACAGTCTTTCCACTCAGAGGACAAATGTCAGCAACTTCTGTATTCTGAGTGCCTTAGTGTACCTATCACTGCAATAAAATTTTATTTTTGGTGTTAGTTTTGGTTTTGTGTATATTAGAGGATGAAGAAAATAAGTTATTCATTGACATTTTTAAAAGCCAGTATTTTAGGCTTTGAAGAAATAATATAAAGGTAATATTGATGAGATTTAAGTTAAAAAGTTGTTTTATTTGATTTGGAAATACCACTCTGAAATCTTGAAATATTATATTTTAAGAAATCCATATTTACTAGAAATTTCTATAGAAAAGGTCCAGAAAAAAATGATGATTTACAGTAGAAATGACCATACCTAGAATCCAAATAGTAGTCTCAGGTAATAGTTCAAATGAAATAAAGCAGGGATGCTTGAATAAATCTTGATAAGCCAGAGATCCTTGAATAAATTTGAAGTTAGGGGCAGGAAATATACTACTTGAACCTAATACATCTTATATCAGAAATCAAAAAAGCTAGCAAAGACTAGTAGAATAACAGCAAAGGACTCAGGACCCAACTTCAATGGGATTCCACTGGCCAAAATTAGAGAATTTGAATATCAGCAAGGATAGTACCTATAATGGATTCAAACACAACAAATATGTTTAAATCAATTATACAGAATTTCATCATTTATGACATTGGGAAGATACTAGGGAAGTAACACATCATTATAAAAAACGAAAAATAAAAAGGAAATATTTGAGAATGTTCTCTAATTTTCCTGTACTAATTACACTTCGGTGTCTTAGGAGAATTGCTCTATTCTAGTCCCCTGAAGACAGGGCATGCATCTACATATGTCATGTAGGCAAGTCTAAACTGCTTCAGGTCTAAGTATTGATGGCATATCCTGTGATACTCTTGGAACATGGAAAGACAGATAAGCTTCTAAGGAGCTTCAATAGGTCATTTCTGACCCCTCCCCAATTCAATTCAAAGAGAGTGTCACAGCGCAGCTGGTTTCATATCACATTCCATGTTCCACTTCAGTACTCTTCCAGTTAGGGTAGAGTTTTAGTTTATAAAGCTCATTCACTGTACCATGAAATTGACTCCTCAGCAGCAAAATGTTGTATCACTTTTGTTATCACCTGACCCCTTTTGTTTCTGGTACATGGGCTGTGAGAAGTGGACATTGCTAAGCTTGCTTTGCTGTTTATCTAATAGAGTGTCAATCTATAAAGGGATCATTATTTCTTTACCAGCCAAATCTAACAGCCTGCTTGATGAGGGTCACCGAGTAAATGATGAGTGAAAGTTTGTTTTTCTAAATACCATGCCAGTTTATAAATGTGTAAAGAATAAAAATAATAGAATATCAACCATATAAAATCCTTAGTGAAATAATGAATTTAGGCAATATCACGAATGGCTGCTCACCTCACTAAAAAAGGGAACCAAAGATTATAAATTATTTGATAGAATTACAAAGTGACACCTGATATGGTTATGCTTTGTGTTCCCACCCAAATCTCATCTTGAATTGTAAATGCCATAATCCTTACTTGTCAAGGGAGAGACCAAGTAGAAGTAATTAAATCATGGGGGCAATTTCTCCTGTGCTGTTATCGTGAAAGTGAGTGAGTTCTCCACAACATCTGATAGTTTTATAAGGGGCTCTTCCCCCTTCACTCCATATTTTTCCTTCCTGCTGCCTTTGAGGAAGGTGTCTGGCTTCTCCTTTGCCTTCCTCCATGATTGTAAATTTCCTGAGGACTCTCAAGCCATGCTGAACTGTGAGTCAATTAAATCTCTTTTCTTTACAAATTACCTAGTCTCAGGGAGTTGTTTATAGCAGTGTGAAAACAGACTAATGCACAGGTAGATTGGAAATAAATAATTAAAACTCTGTATTTGCAGATGACATAATCTTGTACATAAATCCCTTAAGAAATTCACACAGAAAAATGCTATGAGATACAAACACTAAGTTTAAATTCTAATATAAACTAGTGACTTTCATTAACAATTATGTATCAAAACTGGTACATTAATAGTGTGGTTCAAAAAATACACAAAGTGTTAATAACAGGAGGAACTCAGTGCATGCAGGAGAGAAGGGGTATATGGAAACTGTACTTTCTGTGAAATTTTTCTGAATCCCTAGCATTGCTGTAAAGATCAAGTCTATTAAAACAAAAGATATGAGAGGTAAAAAACGAATTCACCACAGTTGTAGGATACAAGATCAATATGCAAAAATCAATTGTATTTGTATATACTTCAAATGAATACTATTAAAATTTAAAAAGCAATTTTATGTATAAGATCAAAGGAACAAAATATTATGAATAATATTTTTTAAAGTTTATATAGAAAAGGAAGAGACCAATAGTATCTAAAACAATGTTGAAAAAGAACAATGTGGAGGATTCAAGAGTTCCTAATTACAAAACCTATTACAAAGCTACAGTAATTAAGACAGGTGGTAGTGGAAGGAGAGTAAACATATAAATCAATTCAACATCATTAAAAGTCCGGAAATAATCCCTCACATTTATGCTCAGTTAGTTTTTGGCAATGCTGCCAAGACAATTCACTGGAGAAATAATGGAAATTTTAAATAAATAGATTGGAATATCTAAATAAGTTGACTATGTTAAAACTTTATGTAATAGAATTCAGAAAAATTAAATTAAAACACATCAAAAATCTAAATACAAGAGCTAAAACACATGAAGGAAAACTCACAAGAAAAAAACTTTCAGAGAAAAAATGGTTTACACATTTGTGACCTTGATTTAGACAATGGTTTATTAGACATGATAGCAAAAGTGTAAGTGATAGAAAAAAGTAAATTTATGTCAAAAATGAAAACTTTCATTCCTCAAAGGATGCCATTAAGAAAATAAAACCCAGAAATGGGAGAAAATATTTACAATTTATAAATCTGTTAAGGAATATCTATTTGTGTGTATGTAAATATATCTATATGTATAATTAATTCTTCTAAGACTCAATAATAAGAAGGCAAATTGCCTCATTAAAATACAGTCAAATGATTTCAATAGTCATCCTACACCAATGGCCAATAAGCATCATTAGCCATGCAGGAACTGCAAATCAAATCCATGGTGAGACACCACTTCACACCCATTACTATGGCTATGAGAAAAGAGTCAGAAATATAAAAGCAAGTGTTGGCAACACTTTGGCAAATTTAGAACCCAAGAGAAACAAAACATATTTTCACACAAATATGTATAGAGGGATAATTTAAGTAGAATTTTTTATAATAGCAAAAGAGTAAAATCACTGAAAGTGCTCATCAAGTAATGAACAGATAATAAAGTATGGTATATTTGTACAATGAAATATTTTGGCACTACAATGGAATAAGAGACTGATGATGGTTTACCACAGATGCATCTTGAAAACATTATACTAAGTGATGAGGGAAAAAACAGAAGATGACAAATTTATGATTCTATTCATATGACATGTCTAGAATATGCAAATTTATAGACAAAGAAAGTAGATTGACTCTTGTTAGCATCTGAGGGAGGCAAGGCAGGATCAGACATCTTAGAAATGATGGCAAATGGGTGTATGACTTTTATTCGGAGTAATAAAAATGTTCTAAAATTATTTGTGATAATGGCTAATAATCCTGTGAATACACTAAAAACAATTGTTATAACTTTAAATAAGTGAATGATATATGAATTGTATCTCAATAAAGCTCTTATTTTAAAAAGTCAGATAATAATTCTGACTTCACTCGAACACTGTAGAGTATTGGAAAAATCAAATATGAAAATCAAAATATAGCTCAATCTTGTGCAAGTATAGAAATAAATTATTAATAATATATTAGTAAAGAGAGTCCATTATTGTCTTAAAAAAGTGATAAGTTGTAACCATATAGGGTTTGTATGAGTAGTACAAAGTTGTCTCAACATTTACACATTTTAGCTAAAAGATATTACATAATCAGATAAAAAGGGTAAACCCATACAATTCTCTCACAGATTCTGAAAAGGCTTATGTTATTCTTTGATCTAGGACTTTCAGTTTCAATATCATGGTGATTTAATTTAAACTGCTTGAGTATCCTTCTATTAAAATATTACACAGGACAAAATGTAAAACAATATCAGAGCTTATCTCACCATGGAGAAGAAGGGAAAACACACGGTGCTATAAATAAGAAAGAAAAGCCAAAGAGATAAGCATATAAGCTGACAATATAGATGCTCTGTAGGATAAGTGGGGTGGTCTAACTCAAATACAGGTCATAGGGATTAAAGAAATTTAACTTAACCTCTACAGATGAAAAATTTATAAGAACCTGTCTTTTATTGTATCAGAAATTGGAAGTTATATCTCACAATATAGCTGAACCTTTAAATACCTTTGCCTTAAGTAAGTGATATGTTAAAACTGTAGAGTTACCTGTGATAAATACAAACTTCAAGTGTATGTGCAAACAAAAATCTGAAGTCTTACTTAACTAAAGAAAATCAAACACAAAAAATCATTTTTCATGAATATACTCTAGCCACAAATATTTTCATTGCTAAATTCTCTCAACAATTTACAAAATATATATTACCAAACAACTTAACTGTACGGCTCAACAAATTAGGGAAAAAAGAATAAACTAAGCCCAATGTCAGCAGAAGGAAATTAAAAAAATACATATTACAGCAGAAATAAACAAAATACAGTCTCAAAAAAATAGAAAAATCACTGAAACAATGAGGCAGTTCCTTGAAAAGATAAACAGAATTGTCAAATGTTTACATAGATTAAGAGAGAATACCCAAATATGTAGTCAGAAATGAAAGAGGAGGCATTTCAATTGATGTCACAGAAATACAAAGAATCATAAGAGACAGTTATGATTTTAAGTTTCCTGAGGCCTTCCCAGCCATGTAGAAATGTGAGTCAATTAAACTTCTTTTTTAAATCAATTACCAAGTCTCAGGCAGTTCTTTATAGTGGTATGGAAACAGATTACTACACTACCTATAAAATAACCTTGCCAAAAAGTAATAGAATGGGAGGAAAGGCTGAGCAAGATATTGGGATAGAAGGCTCCAATGTTCACTTCCCCTGCAACAGCAATTTAACAACTATCAACAATCTATCTACTCACAAATAAATAAGAACTAAAAGTTAAATGAGCTCTCATATTACCTGGTTTTATCTTTGTAACACTGAATGGTGAAGTTGAAAAAAAAACAAGTCTTGAATCACTGATGTTACCTCTTCCCCATTTCCCCAAAAGTGGCAGTGTCGTACACAGAGCATTTCTAGGCACTGGAGGATGAAGAACACAGCAATGGTGGGGCATTGAACTCAGTGCTGTCCTGTTAGAGCACAGAAAATAAACAAACCAAACTGAGCTGAAGCCATCCACAGAAGGAGCATTTAAACTAGCCCTAGCCAGAGGAGAAACACCTATCCCAGTAGGCTAAACCTGAGTTCCCACAAACCTTGCCACCAAAGGCTGAACTGCTCTGGGTTTCTATGTAGACTGGAAAGGCAATAAGGTCTGTGACTCTTTCCTGAGTCTGAGTACTGCACTGGACCTTGAGACAGTGGAATTGGGAGACATTTGATATACTGAGACACTAGTTGGGGAAGCCAAGTGAGTTCTGGCATCACCCTTCCCCTAACACCAGACTGTATTGTCCATGGCTCCAAAAGAGATGCCTTTGCTCCTCTTAAAGAGAGGAGAGGGATGAATGGGGAGAAATTTGTCCTGTATCTTGGACACCAGCTCACCCACAGCAGGATAGGGCACTGGTCACAGCAATGAGGTCTGTGTTCCAGACCCTAGCTCGTGAATCACATTTATAGATACAACTAGAACAGGAAGGGAATCCACTGCCTTCAAGGAAAAGACCAAGTCCCGGCAGCATTTATTACCAGCTAACTAAGGACCCATGGGTATTGAATCACCAGCAGTGATACCAGGGTAGTGCATAGAGGGCCCTGGGTGAGCCTCTGAGACTTCTAAGCTTCAGGTGAGACTCAGCACATAGCACATTGCCAGCTGTTGTGGCAACAGAGTGAAACTCATTTTGCTTGAATAAAGGAAATAAAAAAGTAAAGGGTACCTTGTCTTGCACCTTAGGTAACAGCATGGACACAGAGGGTTGGAGAACCCAGTGGGCTCTTGGTGTCCCCAGTCCCAGTACTTAACTGTTGAATGACATTTGTGAACCTTTTTAGGGCCAGAGAGGAGCCCACTGTCCAACAGGTGACTCCCACACCAAGCAGCATTCACCACAAGCTGATGTAAGAGCCCCCGGGTCTCAAGGAATACTGCCAGTCATCTGGCAATACTCCTTGCGGTCTGTGGTAGCAGTTGCTACAAGGAATACTTCCCTGCCTATGGAAAGGAGAGGAAATAGTGGGAAGGACTGCATCTTATAGATTGAGTAGCAGCTCAGGCGAGAACAATAGAACACCACGTAGACCTCTAGGGCATTTGACTTTAGTCCCTGACTCCTGGATGGTATCTACAGACTCACGCATGACCTAGGAAACCTTGTTTCCCAAATAAAAGTACACAGGACATGATGTGTTGGCTTCGCATCTGACCTAGTACAGTCCAAGTGGTGGAAGCTACGGGGGTGTTTGTGTCACTTTACCCCAAGCTTCAGGTGGTTTGGGACAGAGATAGAAACTCAGTATTTGTTTGTTTGTTTGATCCAGTAAGGAAACAGAACCAGAGTCTTTGTCTTGTAATCTAGATAATTCTCCAGGATATCTTCCAAGACCATCAAGACCACACCCCTATCAATCTGCAGGAACAATAGCATTACTGGACTTAGGCTGCTTCGTAGAGCAAATACAGCCTAGGCCACAAGACCCAAGTTCTTTCACATATATGGAAAGCCTTCCCAAGAAATATACATACAAACAAGCCCAGCCAATGGAAAGCATCATAAATATCTAACTCTTCAATTCCCAGACACTGAAGAACATTTACTAGCATCAGCACTATCAAGGAAAACGTGACCTCACCAAGTGAACTAAAGAAGGCATCAGTGACCAATCCTGGAGAATTGGAGACATGTGACCTTTTAGACAGAGAATTAAAAATAGTTGTTTTGAAGAAACAAGAAGAAATTCGAGCTAACACAGGGAAGAAATTCAAAATTCCATCAGATACATTTAATAAAGTAAGTGAAATAATTAAAAAAAAGACAAGAAGAAATTTTGAAGCTGAAAAATTCAATGACCATACTGAAGAATGCAAAATAGTGTTTCAATAGCAGAATTGATCAAGCAGAAGACAGAATTAGTAAGCTTAAAGCCACACTATTTGAAAATATGTAGCCAAAGGAAACAAAAGAACAATGAATGAAAAACAATGAAGCCTGCCCACAGGATCTACAAAATAGCCTCAAAAGGGCAAATCTGAGAATTAATTGCCTTGAATAGGAGGTAGAAAAAGATATAGAAACAGAGAGTATATTCAAAGGGATAATAACAGAGAACTTCTAAAACTGGGAGAACTATATCAATATTCAAGTACAAGAAGACTGAAGAACCCTAAGCACTAAGCAGATTTTACCCAAAAAAAGACTACCTCAGGTCATTTAGTAAGCAAACTACCAAAGATCTATATTGAAAAAAAGAATCCCAAAAACATCAAGAGAAAAGAAATAAATAACATTTAATAGAGCTTCAATACGTCTGGCAGCAGGCTTTTCAGTGGAAATCTTACAAGCCAAGAGAGAGTGAAATACTTAGGGTCCTGTAGAAGTGGGGAAAAAACACTACTTTTATCAGGGACTCATCTATCTGGTGAAAATATTATTCCACCATTAAGGAGAATCAAAGATTTTCCCAGACAAACAAAAGCTGATGGATTTCACCAACATCAGCCCTGTCATAGAAGAAATGCTAAAGGGAATACTTCAACCAGAAAGAAAAGAATATTAAAGGGCAATAAGGAATTACCTGAAGATAGGAAACTTGCTGGTAATAGTACAAAGAGAAACACAGAGTATTATAACACGGTAACAGTGCTGAGCAAACCAGTCTTATGCTAAGTAAAAAGAATAAATGAATCAATCAAGAATAATAAATACAACATTTTAGACATAAACAGTGCACTAAGATATAAATATATACAACAGAAATTTAACAATTTGGTGAAGGATGTTAAGGCATAGAGTAAAAGCCATCCAAACTAGAATGAGAAAATTCAAATTATCCTTGTTTGCAGATTACATGATATTCTATTTGGAAAAACAAAAAGACTTCACAAAAAAACACAACTTATAAAGTAATTCAGTAAAGTTGCAGGATACAAAATCAACATATAAAAAGCAGTTGCATTTCTATATGCCAAAAGTAAGTATAAAAAGGAAATTTTAAAAAGTAGTGAATCTCATTTGCAATAGCCACACATAAAATTTAATACCTAGGAATTAACTTAAACAATGCAGTGAAAGATTTGTGCAATTAAAACTATAAAACACTGATGAAAGAAATTGAAGAGGATACTAAAAATGGAAAAATATTCCACATTTATGTATTGGAAGAATCAATATTGTTAAAATGTCCATACAGCCCAAAACAATATACACATTCAATGTAATCCCTATCAAAATACCAATGACAAGCCTCACAGAAATAGAAAAACAACTGTAAAATTTAGATGAAACTGCAAAAGACCCAGAATAGTCAAAGCTACCATAAGAAAAGAGAACAAAACTGGAGCAATCACATAACTTGACTTCAAATTATATTACAGTGCTATAGTAACTAAAACAGCATGGTGCTGGCATTAAAACAGGCACATACACCAGTGTAACAGAATAGAGAACCCAGAAACAAGTCCACATATATACAGTGAACTCATTTCAGTCAAAAGTTCCAAGAACATACACTGAGAAAAGACAGTCTATTCAATAAGCAGTGCTGAGAAAACTGAATATCCATATGTAATAGAATGAAATTAGAACCCTGTGTCTCACCAACACAAAAGTCAAATGAAAATGAATTTAAGATTAAATTTAAGGCCTCAAGCTATGAAACTACTCCAAGAAAACTTGTGGGAAACTTTCCAGGACACTGATCAGGGCAATGCATACAAACAATGCATACAAAATTTCTTGAGCAATACCCCACAAGCACAGGCAATGAAAGCTAAAATGAACAAATGGGATTACATAAAGTTAGAAAGCTTCTGTTTCTCAGCATATTGATCAATCTCAAGGAAAGACCATATGTTAGGTCACACAACAAGCCTTAAAACATTCAAAAAAGTTGAAATAATATCAAACATCTCCTCTGACCAAAATGAAATACAACTAGAAATCAAAAATAATAAATTTTTGAAACTACATAAATGCATGAAATCAAACCACATGCTCCTGAATGACCAGTGGATCAATAAATAAATTAAGAGGAATATTGAAAAAATTATTGAAACAATTGATAATTTAAACACAGCATACCAAATCCCACTGGATAGAGCAAAAGCAGTACTCAGAGGGAAGTTGATAGCTATGAACTGCCTACATAAACAAACAGTAAAATCTTTAAATAAATCTAATGATGTATCCTAAAGAACTAGAAAAGCAAGAGCAAACCAAAGCCAAAATTACTAGAAGAAAATAAATAATAAAGGTCAGAGCGTAAATAAATAAAATTGAAATGAAAAATAATACTAAAGATCAATGAAACAAAACGTTGGTCTTTCAAAAAGTTAAACAAAACTGACAAACCTTTAGCCAGACTGACAAAAAATAAAGGATAGAATATCCAAATAATAAACTCAGAAATAAAAAAGGATACATTACAATTAATACTGTAGAAATTAAAAGACTCATGAGTAGCTACAAAGAGAAACTATACTACTAATAAATTTGAAAATCTGAAAGAAATGGACAAACTCTTAGATACATGCAACCAACAAAGACTGTAGAATAAAGAAGTCCAAATCCTGAGCAGACCAATAACAAGTAATGAGATCAAAAGCTATAATAAAAAGTCTCCCAGTAAAGCAAAGCCTGGGACCTGATGACTTCACTGCTGTATTCTGTCAATCATTTAAAGAAGAACTAATATCAATCCAACTCAAACTCTTCTGAAAAGTACAGGAGACAGAAATACTTCCAAACTCAACCTATGAGGCCAGTCTTACCATGATACCCAAACTAGACAATGACACATCAAAAAAAAAAAGTACAGTCCAATATTACTTATGAATATTGATGCAAAAATCATGTGCAATATACTAGCAAACTGAATGCAACAATAAAATAGAAAGATCATTTATTATGACCCAGGGGGATTTACTCCTGAGATGCAAGGATGCTTCACCATATGCAAATCAATCAATGTGATACATCATATCAACAGAATGAGGAGTAAAAACCACATGACCATTTCAATTGATGCTGAAAACATATTTGATAGAACTCAACATCCCTTCATAATAAAAACCATAAAAAAACTGCAGATAGGAACATACCTCAACCTATAGAAGCCATATATGACAGACCTATAGCTATTATCATATGGAATGGGAAGTAACTGAAAGCCTTTTCTCTAAGATCTGGAACATGACAAGGATGCCCAAGGTTACCACTGTTATTTAACATAGAACATGAAATCCCAGCTAGAGTAATTGAACAAGAGAAAGAAATATAGGACAGCCAAATTGGAGAAAAAGAATTCAAATTATCCTTGTTGGCAAATGATATGATCTTATATAGGGGACAACCTAAAGACTTCATGGGAAAACCATTAGAACTGATAAACAAATTTATTTAAATTGCAGGATACAAAATAATCATACAAAAATCAGAACCATTTCTTTATGCCAACAGTGAACAATTGGAAATATTAAATAAAATGTAATCCTATTTACAATAGCCACACATAAAACTAAATAACTAGAAATTGACCAAAGAAGTGGAAAAACTTCTATAATGCAAGTAATTGAGGAAGATACAAAAATATGGAAAAATATTCCATGTTCATAATTTGGAAGTTTCAATAGTTTTAAAATGTACATACTACCCAAAACAATCTAAAGATTTAATGTAATTCCAATCAAAATACAAATGACATTCTTCATAGAAATAGAAAAATCAATTCTAAAATTTATATGAAACAACAAAAGACTCAGAAAAGGCAAAGCTGTCCAAAGTAAAAATAATAAAACTGAAGGAAACACATGATCTGATTTTAATTATACAACAGAGTGACAGTAACCGAAAGAGCATGGTACTGGCAAAAAACAATCAAAAGAAAACACATAGACCAATAAAACAGAATAGAGAATGAAGAAACAAATAGACACCTACAGTGAAATCACTTTGAACCAAAGTGCCAAGACTATGCACTGGGGAAAAGACAGTCTCTTCAGTAAATGTTGTTGGGAAAACTGAACATCTAAATGCAGAAGAATGAAACTCGACCCCTATATATTACTGTATACAAAAATAAAATCAAAATCGACTAAAAACTTAAATCTAATACATCAAACTATAAAGCTGCTACAAGAATAATTTGGGGAAACTCTCCAGTATATTCTCCAGTATGTTTTCCCAAAGAAAACATGGGGAAAAAATGAGATCACATCAAGTTAAAAAGCTTCTGTACAACAAAGGATATAATCAATAAAGTTTAGAGACAACCCATAAAATGTGAGAAAATATCTGCCAACTACCCCCTGAAAATGGATTAATAACTATAATATATAAAAGCTCAAAAACTGTATAGAAAAATGTCTAAAAATCCAATCAAATAAATGGTCAAAATATTTTAATAGGTCTTTTTGAAAACAAGATATACAAATAGCAACCAGGCATATGAAAAGGTGCCCAACATCATTGATCATTTAACATTGCATGCCTGTATCAAAACATCTCATGTACCCCATAAACATACACACCTCCTATGTATCCACAAAAATTTAAAACATAAGCTTCTGAACAGCAAAGAACAATAAACAAAGAGACAACCCAGAGATAAGAGAAAATATCTGCAAACTATACATCTGAGAAGAGATTAGCAACCAGAATATATAAGGACCTCAAACAACTCTATAGGAAAAAGTCTACTAATCCAATCAAAAAATAGGCAAAATATTTGAATATATATTTCTTCTTAAAAGAAAACATACAAATAGCAAGAAGGCACGTGGAAAGGTGCTTGACATCATTGGTCATAAGTGAAACACAAATCAAAACTACAATGAGATATCATCTCACCCCAGTTAAAATGGCTTATGTCCAAGACAGGTAATAACAAATGCTGACACACATGTAGAGGAAAGGAAACCCTCAATACACTTTTGCTGGGAAGGTAAATTAGTAAACCACTACAAGGAACAGTTTTGAGGTTCCTTAAACAACTAAAAATAGTGGAAGCATACCGTCTAGCAATGGCATTTCTTGGTATATACCCAAAAGAAAGGAAATCAGTTTATTTAAGAAACATCTTCACTCTTAGTTTTGTGGCTCCACTGTTCACAATGTCTAAGATTTGGAGTCAAACCTAAGTGTCTGTCAACAGATGAATCGATTTTTTTTAAATGTGATACTTATACACAGTGGTGTACTTTTCACCCATAAAGAAGAATGAGATCCAGTCATTTGCAACAACATGGATGGAACTGGAGAACATGTTAAATGAAATAAGCCAGGTACAAAGACAAACATTGCATGTTCTTACTCATCTGTGGGATCTAAAAATCAAAATAATTGATCTCATGGAGATAGGGAGTAGAAGGATAGAGACTGAAAAGGGTTGTGGTGGGCTGGTGGGGAGTTGGGGTTGGTTAATGGGTACCAAAAAAAAAAAAAAAAAGAAGTAGGCCAGGCACAGTGGCTCACACCTGTAAGCAATCCCAGCACTTTGGGAGGCCAACGTGGGTGGATTACCAGAGGTAAGGAGATTGAGACCAGCCTGGGCAACATGGCAAAAACCCATCTTTACTAAAAACACACACAGAAAAACAACCTGGGCATGGTGACATGCACCTATAATCCCAGCTACTTGGGAGGCTGAAGCAGGAACATCACTTGAACCTGGGAGGCAGAGGTTGCAGTGAGCCAAGAGTGTGCCACTGCATTCCAGCTTGGGTGACAAAAGCAAAACTGCCTCGAAAAAAAAATTAGAATAAATAAGACCTACTATTCAATAGCACAATAGGTTTACTATAGTAAATAATAACCGTGCATTTAAAAACAACTAAAAATGTGTGTTTAGATGGTATGTAACACAAAGTTTAAATGCCTGAGGGGATGGACACTACATTCACCATGATGTGATTATTATACATTTTATGCCTGTATCAAAACAACTAACATACCCCATAAATGTATACACCTTCTTTGTACCCTCAAAAATTAAAAACTGTAGTTTTTTTTGCAAATATAAAACTTCAATGGAAGATATAAGGATCTAGAAAAAGCAATTCCATTTGACCCAGCAATCCCATTACTGGGTATATACCCAAAGAACTATATATCATTCTACTATAAAGACACATGCACACATATGTTCACTGCAGCCCTGTTTACAATAGCAAAGACCTGAAACCAACCCAAATACCCATCCATGATGACTGGACAAAGAAAATATGGTACATATACATCATGGAATACTACACAGCCGTAAAAAACAATGAGTTTGTGTCCTTTGTAGGCATTTGGATGAATCCGGAAGCCATCACTCTCAGCAAACTTGCACAAGAACAGAAAACCAAACACCGCATGTTCTCACCCATAAGTGGGTGTTGAACAATGAGAACACTTGGACTCAGGGAGAGGAGCATCACAGATGGGGGCAGTCGGCGGGGTAGGAGAGGGACTGTGGGGGTTGGGGATGGTAGGGAGGATGGGGAGGGAACACATGGGGAGAAATGCTGGATATAGTATACATTTAAAGTAAAATAAAAAGAAAATAAGAAAATAAAAGATTCCCAAATTTGATGAGAAATGATACCAATTTCATATATTGGAAGGCTCAATGTTTTTAAAAGGTTGCTCATCTCTAAGAGAGCCCACATAGCCAAGACACTAGTGGATAATACATCAGGTAAATAAGTCTTGCCTTGTAATTCATTTAGTCAACAAATATTTACAGAATGCACCAAAGCTAAACTTGAGTAACACTGCTACTACACTATCTCTAAAGATTATATGCAGTTCACCCACTAACCTTACTGATACCACATGAAGCAGCATCCCATGAAGCCAGGTGACAGCAACCACTTGTTTTGTTTTTGAATTTGCTAACGCTTTGATTTACTAGCTTAAACACATGTCAGACTAGGACTAACAGTTTAAATGTTGGCTCAGTTGAGAATGTAGTTCAAACAACAGTGCTTGCATGCTTTCATTTCTACCATTCAGACGTCCACTGGAACAACTGCTACACAAAGAAATGCCCCCTTCCACTTTGGTGGGTAATACACAAGTACTTACTGCCAGCATTGCCGATTCAAGACCCAACAGTATTTCCTTTAACAGAAAACACTTCTAACTTTTGCTGCTGCCACTGCGCTCTCACTTAGTACAACTACAGGTTGTGTAACTTGTAGTTGTGTAGTTTGGAGTTTAACTAAAGTTAACAGGAACAGTTGGAGCAGTTTCTACTGCCTCTACAATAATGTTAGTCACCTTTTCCATCAAAGTTGCCAAACTGGGAACACTCATATAGACACTTTTTGATGAACTGATTAGAAATCAGCCTCATTACAAAGAAATTTCCTAACCTAACTGGCCAGGGTAGTTGGATACTAAAGGACGAAGAGTCCTAGGCGAAGGCCAGAGTAGGGATTCAGGTAGTTAAGCAAGGAAATAAAATGTTGACAGCTCCATGTTTGAGCTTACACACAAGAAAAAGAAAGATGTAATCAGTGATGTGACATCTTTGGCTGACAAACTCAGTAGTAAGGATAGGAAGGGAAGAGGAAGTTGGAAAGGAAATTATGCTTACTGAGGTCCTACCATCTACCAACTATTTAGTTAAACACATTGAACCTTATAATAGGTCCATGAAGGACAAAAACAAAACTCATAGAAATTAAGTAACTTATCCAAGGTCACATTCTTAGAAAGTTCTTGTATAGACTGAGTTGTTGAAGTACTAGTCCCTAATGTGATAGTAAGCAACAGATTCATGATGAAGTCCACAAAAGCAAACTCAGCAAAAACAAAAATAGACAAATGAGATTTATTTAAACTAAATCGCTTCTGCACAGCAAAAGTATCAACAGAGTAAACAGACAACCTATAGAATAGAAAATAAATTTACAAACTATGCATCTGACAAAGGGCTAATATCCAGAATTTACAAAGAACTCAAACAGATCAACAAGAAAAACAAATAACCCCATTTAAAAGTGGACAAAGGGTGCAAATGGATATTTTTTGTAAGAAGGAAAACTAAACCAATAGTGCTGAATTATAATTGGCTTAACACACATGTCCTACTAGTTGACAACAAACATGAAAAGATGCTCAACGTGACTAATCATCAGAGAAATTCAAATTAAAACCACAATGACATACCATATTACGCCAGTCAGAATGGCTACATTAAAAAGTGAACAAATGGCCGAGCACAGTGGGTCATGCCTGTAATCCTAGCAGTTTTGGAGGCCAAGGCAAGAGGATCACCTGAGGTCAGGAGTTCAAGACCAGCCTGGCTAACAGGATGAAACCCGGTTTCTACTAAAAATACAAAAAAAAAAAAAAAAAAGTCAGCTGGGCGTGGTGGCAAGCACCTGTAATCCCAGATATTAAGGAAGCTGAGACAGGAAAATCACTTGAACCTGGGAGGTGGAGGCTGCAGTGAGCCGAGATCACGCCATTGCACTCCAGCTTGGGTGACAAGAGCAAAATGCCATCTCAAAATAAGTAAATAAATACCAAAAATATAGATGTTGGTGAAGATGCAGAGAAAAAGGAACACATACACTGATGGTGAGAATTTAAATTAGTAAAAGCATTAGGAAAAACAGTATGGGGATTTCTCAAAGAACCAAAAACAGAACTACCATTTTATCTAGCAATCTCACTCCTGGCTATACACTCAAATAGAAAGAAATTCTGATATAAAAAAGATACCTGCACTTATATGCTTATCACAGCTCTTCACAATAATAAAGTCATAGAATCAACCTAAGAATTCATAAATGAACAATTGTATAAAGACAATTCTATTAAATATGTACCAGAGAATGCTACTGACTCATGCAAAAGAATGAAATCATATCTTTTGCAGCAGTATAGATAGGACTGCAGGCCATTATCCTAACTAAAATAACTGAGAAATAGGAAGTAAAATACTGCATATTCTCACTCAGAAATTGGAGCTAAACATGGATATATAGAGTGGAGAAATAGACATTGGAGACTCCAAAGGGTGACAGGGTGGGAGGAGTTTGAGGGCTGAATAATTACTTATTGGATACAATGTTCACTATTCAGGTGATGAGTACACTAAAAGGCCAGACATCACCACTACACAATGTATGCATGTATGAAATCTGCATTTGTACCCTCTAAATATGTAAAAATAAATCAAATAAAATCATAAATTTACTGTTATTCACTTCAATCTTGATCTCTTAAGACACCAAATATGCCACTCAACCATAACCCCAAATAAGCTCTATTCCTTTACTGGAACATGTCATACCTTTACCCAAGGTACATGTCTCCATGTACCTTGGCTGTCTTCTGGTTATGGTTTCTGTTCAGCCTAGATATTATTTCAGGGCTTCTTTCACTAACACCTAGGAACAGTAGACTTTTTTGTATGGGTGCCTATATATTGAAATGACATGCAGAGCTGATAAAAATTTCAATGCTAAGACCCTACCCCAGACCATATAGATATAATTTTCTATGGGACATATCTGGGCATTCAGTTACATTTTTTTAAAACTCCACAGATGTCTTCAAATGTACAGTGATGGTTCAGAAACATTGCTTCTCAGGCCTTGAACCATAAAGTTATTGGAATACATACAAAAATACTTGAGATATCTAAGAAATGGATTTATAAAAATGAGTGAATTACACATCAAAACATGATATGGCTATGCTGAAAACAAACATAACTTTTGGAAGTATATGATTTTAACCATGTTATTTGATTTATGATATTTTCTTAATACTACAAATAGAATTAAAATCATGGAAGGCTATTGACACTAAAAAGATATTCTGAGACTCTAAATAGTTGGGACCAATCTGCTACTCATGGTAGTATTTCCTTAAGAGTCTAGTTTCAAAAACATTTGGAAACACTACATACGCTATTCCTCTTTTAATCTTTATAATGCACAATAACATATTAAAACCTTTGAAAAATACTGCAATAAAAATAATAATCTCTTAATTGTATTTCATGAGCAATCTTAAAATTACTTGAACACAAAATCTTTCCTCCATTCCCAAGAGCATACTGCTTTCCCAAGATACTTCCAATCCTTAAACTGCGATCACTACAGAAAAGAGAGCACTACAGAAAAAAACCCCAGATGGTTGCTTTCACAATGCGAGTACTTGTGCAAGTTGTACAAGTATGTTTATAATAAGGAATTTATTCACTTTCAAATGTGGTTTCCAAGGTTAAAGGGATTGAATTCTTGCTTCTTTCTTTTTAAAAATTAGATACCGGTAATAACAATGATGACGATAACAGCTAACCCTAAGTAATGTGTCAAGCACTATTCTAAGAGCTATATATTTATTGCCAAATTTGGCTCGCTCTATATTTATGTCTAAACTAATCTAATATAATCTATCTATTCTTTCTCTATATTTATATACTCCCAACTTTAGAAAGTAATTACTGTCATCATCATCCTTATTTTATAGATGAGAAACTGAGCCAAATAGAGTTTATGAAACTTTCCCAAGGTCATAAACCTGGTAAGAGACAGTGTTGCATTTTTAACCCAAGTCTCTGACTTCAAACCACACTCTCTGAACTACTTATGCCGTGTATATATGAGATATATGTATGCAGCTACACACATATACTAGGAAGTCAGATCTCAAATTTCTAAATGAATAAGATCTAAGTTTTACAACTCAGGGATAGAAGTTTAAAACTGGTTTCACCTGCAAAGAGATGAAACATATGTTTATGCAAAGCACATTAGATAATATGATTTAAGGAAGCTGTCTCTGTCTTGCAGTGGACCTGTATTTCCATTAAAACTTACTATTAATTCTTGGGAGGCCGAAGTGGGTGGATCACGAGATCAAGAGACCGAGACCATCCTGGTCAACAAGGTGAAACCCCATCTCTACTAAAAATATATTTTAAAAAAAATTAGCTGGGCATGGTGGCGTGTGCCTGTAGTCCCAGCTATTCAGGAGGCTGAGGCAGGAGAATTGCCTTAACCCAGGAGGCGGAGGTTGCAGTGAGCTGAGATCGCGCCATTGCACTCCAGCCTGGGTAACAAGAGCGAAACTTTGTCTCAAAAAAAAAATACTATAATTAAACAACTAGAATAAATTTCTGTAGGAAAAGAAGGCAATAGTAATATTTATACTATTAGTAGCCAAATTCCAGCTCCTTTTAAATCTGTACTTTACTTTTGATATATCAGTAGTGCCTTTTACTATGATTTTTAAAAATATTTCTACTTCCTCTTTTCATAAAATAAAAAGCTAAAACTGTCAATTGTTTTATTATTGACTAGGTATTCTTAGAAAAAGTTAGAAGGAGCTCGAAATCAATGAACTAATAAATGATGACTTACCAATGGTTACTCACTGAGATTCTCAATGACTGGTTCTCTCATGGACAGTGATTGCTTCTTGCTTCTCTAGTCTTATATCAGTTGTACTTTACCATATTTGGTTCATGCCTAGTACACCAGCCCCCATTAGTAAGATAGTTGATCATTAGAAAATATTTAATTTTAATGAGGCATCAATTTTAAAAGTCAGGCAAATTTGGCAATATTTATTCTAAGCACACTATTTGATCTAATTTTCCTAGAATAAGACTTTAGCATCTAATGAATTCCAGTCTCAATTCTAACTAATGTGGCCTAAAAGTGAACCTCTGTCATCATCTAATATGACTTCTGCATCAACTTGCAAAGGTGTGTCTTTCTCATAAGTTCAGATTTGTTTACAATTGTGTGTTGATGTTTTAAATAAAGACATTTGGGGGGGATTGTATTGATTATAGGCAGTGAATATATGATTTGAATAACATGTTAATATCTACTTACTTCTTAAATGTTTCAGTCAAGACGGAAATCAAAGACATTGAACTCATCAGCTCCCTCTCAAATCTAAGCAGACTGAAATATCTAAATCAACAATGGAAGCTGGAAGACATATGCTTCTGGTAGGAACACAAATTGGTACTTTTTTGAAGGGTAAACTGGCTATTTACTATGTTTAAAATTCCTAAAAACATTAATACACATATTAATTACACTCATAAGAAATTATAGTAAGAAAATAATCCAGTATATTAAAAAACATAAATATTTTCATTATATAAAATATAAAAGATAAGTTGAGGACTGGGATCAGAAGGTTTCACTGCCAAGGAAATTCTATTTTCAAGATTTTTTGTGCTGTTTTAAATTTTTATCATAGACAAGCATATTTTCCACCTGAAAATGAATATCTAAATATACATATAGATTCAAAACAAAAACTGGAAATACTCTTCCTTAGAAAGCCTAATAGCTTCCTCCTTTACTCCCTTCGGGTCATTGTTAATCTTCACTTCTCTGTAAACCCCTTTTTGAGAACTATGTAAAACTGAAACTGTTTCCAGGTAAGCTCCCAAATTCTTGATCCTCCTCTCTGATTTTTTTTTTTCCTTTTTTAACCAGAATACTTATGACCATCTAAAAACTGTCAATTTTACTTATTTTACATGTGTGTTTAATCTGTCTCCATCATATAAGAATACAAACTCCACAAATCAGGTGAGAGACTTTTGTCTGTTTTGTTCATTCTACATCTCCAGCATCTAGAATGGTGCCTGAGATAATATATGTGTTTAATAAATATTTGTTAAATGACTACAATAGAAAAATATATTGTATTAGTTTGCTAGGACTGCCTTAGCAAAATATCACAAACTTAACAACTTAAGCAACAATGGTATATTGTTTCACAGTTCTGAAGCCTATCAATCCAACACTAAGGTATTGGCAGGACTGATTCTCTCTGAAAACTGTGAACGATGGATTTGTATCCAGGCTTTTCTCCTTGGCTTGTAGATGGCCATCTTTTCCCTGTGTGTCTCCATATCATCTTCCTTCAATATGCATGCCTATTTCTGTGTCCAAATTTCCCACTTTTTATAAGAACATGTGAGATTAGATTAGGGACCATACTAATAAACTTACTTTATCATGATTACCTTTGTAAAGACTTTATTTCCAGATAAGATCATGTGCTGAGTTACTAGGTATTAGGATTCAACATATGAATTTTGGGAGGAAACAATTCAACACATAACATGTATCTATGTGCTAATGGTTTTCCTTTTTTTGTGTTTTTCTGTGTATTTCAGTTAAAATCTATGGATATATTTATATATTTGCAATCAGAAGGCATAATAAATATGATTATTTTCATCAAAATAATGCATGCCAGGGTTAAAAAAATCAAGTAATACAGAAAATCATTCAATGACTAAAGAACAAGAGTCACCTTTCCAAGGTTTTGCCATTTATAACTGTACTCCCCAAAGGGGGCCAACTGCACTATGCTTCGTTTACTGTAACTTTAGTGTAATTAATTTACTATCTTCATCTATAAGTTCACAGTGAGTGTTTCTTTGAATTTCATTATTTCTGAAGGCTGATAAGTTAGACAAAATCTGAATTCTGTGATGTGAACCATGATTCTGAAGAAATAAATTTATATTTCATTCAACTGACATGCTTTCCTTCAAAATCATTTATTTTCATTTTAAGAAATTTACGTATTTAAAAAAGTTTCCTCTTTTCAATAACTGTTTAAACGATTGCCATAAAAAATATTAGATCTAATGAAAATTGCATTATTTTAATTCTTGTGAGACACAAAAATTAATATTGGTTTAATAAGAAAACTTTTTAAAAATGCACTTCATTCATTTTGTCCTATTCAGAAAAATGATTTGCTTTTTTTCTGGCTTGGTACATCTCTGAAGTATATTTTAGATCATGGGGTTTTATGCTTCAACAAAATATTTTCCAATATCATTACAGTGCTAGAAAGAAACATCAACCACACTAATAATAAAAGAAAACAGATCAATGTTTATGTATACCTAGAAAGATAGCCAAAAAAAAAAAAATGCAATGACACCTTTTCTGTTGACATCATTTCTCTCACCTAAAGTTTGGGAATGTTTTCATCCTGGTTACTCAAGATAAAAGAGTGAATTTTAACAATCATATTTTGTACGTACTTTCTAACACTGAATAATTAGAAATTGTTTCTGCTAAGAGAGAGGGTTTTTTTTAATCTTCAAACTGAACATCTTGATCAATGATGTTCCACTCAATTTCTTAACTCAAACATACTGACACTTATTTCCCTCATGACAGATAGTATTGATCAAACTCCAAACAATTAGTATAATAAGGTATATTTGGTTATTCTAACCCTATTCTAACTCACATTTTAATGAAGAAAGTAATTCTGCATTTAAACATCAAAAAACACCTTTTAAAAACTTATTATTACTTTTGATTAACCAATTATAGTTATATACATTTGTGGAGTACAATGTGTTATTTTGATACAATTATACAATCTGGCATGATTAAACCAGGCTAATTAAGTGAGATCATGACCTACTTGTATTTCTGTGCCTGACTTATTTTATTTAGCATCATGTCTGCTGGTTTCATTGATGTTGTTGCAAAAGCTGGAATTTCATTCTTTTTATGGCTGAATAGCGTTACATTGTATACCACATTTTCTTTATCCATTCATCCATTGTTGGACATTGAGGTTCCTCTAATATCTTGGTTATTCATAAAACAATTTTTAAAATGTGTTTGTTATACCCCTCTGGTTATCTATTCTGGTATAATGTTGATTTGTCTATTTATTCTCAACTTATCAAATTTATTATTTATGGTATCTAGCAGTTTTCTCTCTCTGTGAATTACATATTTCTGCACAAATAATTAATGTATTAATCCATGGTGTATATCCTTACATAATACTGTTTTTCTCAGCTCTTAAAAGTCCCTATTGTCTCATCTTCTAACACTGCTTGAGAGTATTTTTAAATCAGTGTCTCTTAATTTCTGTTGTAATCACTCTTCCTTATCTTTGATGGCTACAGTGCTTTTCTACTTAAATTTCACATTTTGATTTCATTACCCAGGTAACAAGCATAGTACCTGATGGGTCATTTTTATCATCTCCTTTCTCCCACACTCCACCCTGAAGTAGGCCTCGATGTCTGTTTTGCTCTTCTTTGTGTCCATGGGTTCTTGTTGTTTAGCTTTCACTTATAATGGAGAATATGCAGTATTTGGCTTTCTTTTCCTGTGTTAGTTTGCATAGGATAATGGCCTCCAGTGTCATGCATGTTGCTGCAAAGAACGTGATTTCATTCTTTTTTATGATTGCATAAAAAATACACACATTATGTATGTGTGTCACCTTTTTTATCCAGTCTACCATGGATGGGCATTTATAGTAATTCCATGTATTTGTTATTGTGAATAATGCTTCAGTAAAAAGTGTATCTATGTCTTAATGGCAGAATGATTTATATTCCTTTGGGTATGATACCTAACAATGATTAGTAGATTAAATATTAAGTCTCTCTTAAATTCTTTTAGGAATCACCACACTGCATTCCCAATGGCTAAACTAATTTACATTTCCACCAGCAATGTATAAGTGTTCTATTTTCTTCACCACCTTGCCATCATCTGTTATTTGTAGGATCTTTAAAAATAGCCATTCTGACTGGTATGAGATGGTATGTTATTGTGATTTTGATGTACATTTCTCTAATGATTAGCGACATTGGGGATTTTTTTCTTATGCTTGTTGGCTACATGTATGTCTTATTTTAAAAAGTGCCAATTCATGTCATTTGTCCACTTTCTAATGGGGCTATTTGTTTTTGCTTGTAAATTAAATTTTTTATAGTTTCTGGATATTAGACTTTTGTCAGATGCATAGTTTGCAAATATTTTCTCTCATTCTGTGTAGAGTCTGTTTAAGCTATTCATAGGTTATTTTGCTGTGCAAAAGCTCTTTAGATAATTAGGTCCAATTTTTCAATTTTCTTTGTCTTACAATTGCTTTTTTGGCATCTTTGTTATGAAATTTTTGCCAGGTCCTATGTCCAGAAGGGTATTTCCTAGATTATCTTCCAGGGTTTTTTTTTTATAGTTTTAGGTTTTGCATTTAAGTAATTAATCTATCTTGAGTTGACTTTTATATGTAGTATAAGGAAAGGGTCCAGATTCAGTCTTTTGCATATGACTAGCCAGTTATCCTAGCACAATTTATGGAATTGGGAGACCTTTTCCCATTGCTTGTTTGTTGCTTTGCCAATGGTTCAATGGTCATAGGCATGTTCCATTATTTCTGGCCTTTCTATTTTATTCCATTGATCTGTGTGTCTGTTCTTGTACCAATACCATGTTCTTTTGTTTACTGTAGCCCTGTAGTGTAGTGTAAAGTCAGGTAATGTGATTCCTCCAGGTGTCGTCTTCTTCCTTAGTATTGCCTTGCCTATTCAGTCTTTTATTTGATTCCATATGAATTTTTAAAGACTTTTTCTAATTTTGTGAAGAATGTCTTTGGTAGTTTGATAGAAATACCATTGAATCTATTAATTGTTTTGTTTTGGGGAAGTATGGGCATTTTAACAATATTGATTCTTTCTATTCATGAGCATGGAATATTCTTTCATTTGTTTGTGTCATCTCTGGTTTCCTTGAGAAGCATTTTGTAGTTCTCATAGACATCTTTTACCTCCCTGGTTAGCTGCATTCCTAGGTATTTTATTTTTGTTGCAGCTAGTGTAAATTGAATTGCATTCCTCATTTGGCTCTTGGGTTGGCTATTGGTGTATAGGGATGTTAGTGTTTTCGTATGTTGATGCTGTATCCTAAAATATTGCTAAGGTTGTTTATCACCTGAAGTAGCTTTCAGGCTGAGACTATGAGGTTTCCTAGATATACAACCATGTCTTCTGCAAACAGGGAAGTTTGACTTCTTCTATTCCTACTTGGATGCTTTATATTTCTTGCTCCTGCTTGATTGCTGTGGTCCAGACAGCCAATACTATATTGAATAGGAATGGTGGGAGACAGCAGCCCTTTCTTGTACCAGTTTTCAAGGGGAATGCTTTGGCTTTTGCCAATTCAGCATGATGTAGACTGTCAGTTTTCATAAATGGCTCTTGTTATTTTGAAGTCTTCAATATCTAATTTACTGAGGATGTTTCACGTAAAATAATGTTGAATTTTATCAAGAGCCCATATGCATCTATTAAAACGGTCATGCGGTTTTTGTTTTTCATTTTCTTCATGTGTTGAATCATGTTTATTGATTTGTGTATGTTTAACCAACCTCGCATCTCAGTGATGAAGCCTATTTGATTGTGGTAGATAAGCTTTTTGATGTGCCGCTGGATGCAGTTTGCCAGTATTTTGTTGAATGTATTTGCATGTATGTTCATCAAGGTTATTGGACTGAAGTTTTCTCTTTTCTTGTGTTTCCACCAAGTTTTAGTATCAGAATGATGCTGGCCCCATAGAATGAGTTCATGAGGAGTCCTGTCTCCTTAATTCTTTGGAATATATACAGTAAGAATCGTATCAGCTGTTCTTCATACATCTGATGGTATTTGGGTTGAATTCATTTTTCCTGGGTTTTCATATTGTTGTTCATGGACTTTTTATTACTGATTCTATTTCAGAACTTGTTTTTGTTCTGTTCACGATTGAATTTCTTTCTGGTTCAATCTTGGTAGGTTCTATGCATGCCTGAATTTATCTATTTCTTCTAGGTTTTCTAGTTTGTGAGTATAGAGGTGTTTATAATAGTCTCTGAGGGATTTCTGCATTTCTGTGAGGTCAGTATTAATGGCCCCATGATCACTTCTGGTTGCCTTTACATAGATATTCTCTCCTTTCTTCTTTGTTAGTCTAGCTAGCAGTCTCTTTATCTTATTAATTTACTTCAAAAACCAAACCCTGTATTTGCTGACCTTGGGTATGGTTTTTCTCATCTGAACTTTCGTCATCTCAACTCTCTTTTTTGTTATTTCTTTCCTTCTTCTAGCTTTGGGGTTTGTTTTCTCTTGGTTCTCTAGCTCCTGTAGTTGTGATGTTAGGTTTATAAGTTGAGACTCTTGTAACATTTTGATGTGGGTGAATAGTTATATAAACCTCCCTTTGAACATTGCTTTAGTCACATCTCAAAGATATTGGTCTCTTGATTCTTTCTCATAAGTTTCAAATAATTTCTTGATTTCTGCCTTAATTTATTCAGGAACATTGATTTCTATGTAATTGCATGGTTTTCAAAGATTTTCATAGTATTGCTTTCCATTTTTATTGCACTGTGCTCTGAGAGTGTCCTTGGTATAATTCTGTTTTTTGGGATTTTGTTGTTGTTGTTTATTTACTTTGCTGAGGATTGTTCTGTATGACTATGTGATGGAGTTTAGAGTATGTGCCATGTGTTAATGAGAAGAATATATGTTATTTTTGTGGGGGTGGAGAATTCTCTAGGTGTATGTTAGGTCCCTTTACTCAATTGTTGAGTTCACTTCCTAAATATCTTTAATTTTCTGCCTCAATTATCTGCATAATACTGTCAGTGAGGTGTTGAAGTCTTTCACTTTTAATTTGTGGAATTCAAAGTATCCACTCTACGAACTTTATTTATGAATCTAGGTGCTCCTACTTTGGGTTCGTATATATTTCATATAGTTAGGTGTTCATGTTGAACTGAATCTTTTAGCATTATGTAGTTCCCTTCATTGTGTTTTTCTATATTTGTTGGCGTAAAGCCTGTTTTGTCTAAAATTAGAATACAAAGCATTGTTTTAGTCTTTTTCATGTTTGGCAGAATTTTCTTCATCTCCCCTCACCTTCTTTTTGAGACTATAGGTGTCAGAGCATGTGAGATGGGTATCTTGAAGACAGTACACAAAAAGGTCTTGCATCTTTATCAAATTTTATACACTCCCTTTTAGTTGGGACATTTAGCCTGTTTAAATTCACAGCTAATATTGATATGTGTGGATTTGATCCTGTCATTGTGTTGTTAGCTGGTTATTATTCAGTCTCATTTGTGTAGTTGCTTCAAAAATGTCACTGGTCTATGTATTTCAGTGTGTTTTAGTGGCTGGTAATAATCTTTCATTTCTATGGTTAGCACTCCTTTCAAGACCTTTTGTAAGGCAGGTCTGGTGGTAATAAATTCCCTCATCTTGTCTGAAAAAGATTTAAATTTCCCCTTCATTTATACGTTTAGTTTGGCTGGATATACAATTATTGGTTGGAAATTATTTTATTTAATAAGAATAAATCCCTTCTGGCTTGCAGGGTTTCTGCTGAAAAGTCTGCTGTTACCCTAATGGGGTTCCCTTCATAGGTGGCCTGCCCCTTCTCACTAGCTACCTTTAATAATTTTTCCTTATTTTTTACTTTGAATAATCTAATGACTATTAGTCTTGGGAATGGTCATTGTTGCGCAGTATCTCACAGGGGTTCTCTGCATTTGCAGAATTTGAATGTCTGCCTCTCTAGGGAGGTTGGAAAATTTTTCATGGGTGAGATCCTGAAATATGTTTTTGAGTTGCTCGCTTTCTTCCCATCTTTTTCAGGGAAAGAAATGAGTAATAGATTTGATTTCTTACATAATTCCATATTTCTCAGAGGTTCTGTTAGTTTTTAAATTCTTTTTTCTTTATTTTTGTCTGACTCAGTTAATTCTGAGAACCAGTCTCTGAACTCTGAGAGTCTTTTCTCTCCTTCATCTATTCTGCTGTTAATATTTGCAATTGCATTATGAATGTCTTGTAGTGGGTTTTCAGCTTTATCAGATAAGTTTGATTCTTTCAGAGAGTGGCCATTTTATTTCAGCTCTGTATTACTTTATTGTAACCCTTAGATTTCTTGCATTGGGTTTTGGCTTTCCATGAATGTCAATAATCTTCATTCCTATCCATATTCTGAATTCTATTTCTGTCATTTCAGCTATTTCAGACTAGATAAGAAGCTCTGCTGAGAAACTAGGATGGTTGTTTGACAGAAAGAAGACACTCTGGCTTTTCAATTTTTAGACTTCTTGTGCTTGTTCTTTCTCATCTCTGTGGGCTGATGCTCCTTTAACTGTGGTGTAATTTGTGTACAGCCAGTAGATTTCTTTTCTTGATGTTTTCAGAGGGCTGAGACTTTCTGCAGGGTCTTTATTTATGGTTAAATTTTTGGATTTTGTTTCACAGGGGGCAACGTACTTTTGGAGTTGAAGTTTATGCTATGATCCAGTAGATGGTAATTAAGTGTAGTGGCCAGTAGGTAGGTTCTTAGTCAGTTATGTGGCCCTTCTGTATTTCCTCATGGTTTTAGCCATGTTCCCTCTCAGCGCTCTGAAAGTGTAGGCTCCTCTCTCACTTGACTCTTGCCTTCAAATTTTGGCTTGGAACTTTTAGAATTTTTTGTATTTTTATGCACTGCAATTCTAGGGCTAGCTGAGGCTTTATAGGCTCCTCTCTCACTTGACTCCTGCCTTCAAATTTTGGCTTGGAACTTTTAAGAATTTTCTGTATTTTTATGCACTGCAGTTCTAGGGCTAGCTGAGGCTTTATGTTGCTTCCCTCGTTTGAAGGCAGCAGTGGAAGAAGCCTTAGGAGTGGTTGGGCAGTGGGCCTTTCACTTGTCTCTTGAGGCTCTACCTCAGAGGTATGCAGAGCTGCTAGCAATCAGTGCAATCATCCAGGATTGGGAAGCTGTGCTATTGTTCTAAGCCAGGGGGCTCTGCCTTGTAACAAACTGAGAGAGCAGGTGGGTCATGGGGAACATACATGGGCCTTGTCTCCTTAGGGCACCTGCAGCTTGCCAGAAGTGTGGTTAAAGCACTCAGGGTCATTGCTCCATTCCCAGTTTGCAGAAGCAAGGGCAATACCACAGAAGTGGCAATGGCAGGACCTCTGCCTTTTACTTAGTTTATTAGGACTATCATATTGAAGTCGTCATTGATATATTTGAATTTATTACTCATGTTTGTAACACCTTTTTTATTGCCTGAGATTTCTTTCTGTATTCTTTTTTGTAAGATTTTATCTCTTTCTTTAGCAAGTCAATTATACCACTTTAATATGTTAATAGTTGTTTCAGAGTTCAAAGTATATATTTTTACTAATCTAATTCCATTTTCAAGTTACATTATACTGACTCATGTAGGGTAGGAACCTCATAACATCCATTATGAAGCTGCTGTCACCTATTAATCTATGTGCAATAATCGCCCAATATATGTCATAATTATTACTTCAAACAATTGTCTTACAATCAATTAAAATAATAAAAGATTTTATCTTTATATATTTCTTCTCTGATGTTATTTCTTTCTTTATGTAGATTCAAGTTTCTGACTTACAGCATTCTTGTTTTACCTGTAGGAAATCTCTTAAGATTGCTTGCAGGGTAGTAGTTCTGGCAATTTCCTCAATTTTTATTTGTCTGAAAATGTCTTTATTTTCCTTCACCGTTGAAGATTAATTTCATGAGATACAGAATTCTGGGCTGGTATTTTTTTCAACATTTTAAATTTTTTACTTTGACTGCTATTTATGTTTTCTGATGATAGAATTTGTATATATTTTTCTTTGCAGGTATTTTGTTCTCTCTCTCTCCCTCTCTGTCTCTCTCTGTCTCCATCTCTATCTCTGTCTTTGTCTCTATCTCTTTCTATCTCTGGTTGTCTTTCTGGCTGTCACTCTCTCCCTTCCTCCATGCCTTCCTCCATACCTTTCCCTCTACCTTCTTTTAAGAATTTTTTGTATTTTTATAGCTTAAAAATCATATAACTAAGTGTAAATTTTTAGGCTATTTTTTTCTGGTTGGTGTTCTCTGAGTTTTCTGGATTTGCAGTTTTGCACCATAATTAATTTTGGAAAGTTTTCAGTCTTTATTAATTCTGCATTGGTTTGTTTTTCCATTCAAGATTTCAATTATGGGTATATTACGACATTTAAAAATGTCCCAAAATTGTTGGATTTTCTATTCTGCCCTTTTTTGAACATTTTATCCTTTATTTGCAAGTTTCTGTTTCAGCATCACCATTGAATGTTTCTCTTGATGCATCTTAAAGCTCACTGTTATTTTTTTGACTGTGCCAATGAGCTCATCAAAAATGTTTTTCATTTTTTCTTTTTGAGATGGAGTCTCGCTGTGTAACCCAGGGTGGAGTGCAGTGGTACAATCTTGGCTCACTGTAACCTCCACCTCCCAGGTTCAGGCGATTCTTCTACCTCAGCCTCCTGAGTTGTTGGGATTACCGGTATCAGCGACCATGCCTGGATAATTTTTGTATTTTTGCAGAGACAGGGTTTCACCATGTTGAATACGTTGGCCTCAAACTCTGGATCTGAGGTGATCTGCCCACCTTTGCCTCACAAAGTGCTGGGATTACAGGCATGAGCCATCATATCCAGCCTGTGTTTTTTTTCCCTAACATTTTATTTTATATAGATTGCAATTACATTATATCTAATTTTACTTTTGGTCTATTTTGGGATTTCTATCTTTTTGCTTATATTACCTATATGTTCTTGCATTTTTTTCTATTTTTTCATTATAGTTTTTAAAACATAAATCAGAGTTATTTGTAATCTTTCTGATAATTTTGCCATCTGTGTCATATATGAGTCTAATGCTGACTCTTTCTTACTTTCTTCAAAATGTACATTTTCTTGCCTTTCAGCATACTTTGAATTTTTTTTTTGGTTTAAAGCTGGCCATGATATTTCAGGTAAAAGGAACTGAGATAGGTAAGTTGTTAGTTTGATATTATATGTTAATCTAACTAGATGTTTAATTTTCCTGTACATGTAGGTACCAGAGACTTCAAATTTTTCCAATGCATTTTTTCTATTGTCTTCTTTGTTGTATTTGGCTTTCTTAAAATTTTTTTCAGAGAGATTATGTGTTTTGCTACTCTTTGTGTTGCAATCTACTATTAGAGCTTTGTTGGTGTAGTGGTAAGGTATAGGGGAGGGAAAGCATTTCATTTATCATATGATTAAATCTCAATCTTTTATTGAGATATGACCTTCAAAAATGTTATTTTAGCTTTTTCTACTACTAAGTAACACAGGATGCTGGCTGGAGGGAAGAGGTGTACCATGGGAAAATTTTCCTCCCCCAGTATGATAAGAATATTTTTCCTTGCAGAGGAAGGTTTTGTTGTAAAGAATGCCCTGAGAGTATTTTAGAATTACTGCTCTTTCTGTCCTCTGCAAGAGCCAGAAGGAATCTTTCTCAGATATTTACTATGTGAACCTGGTAAAATTCCAAGAGGTGAATCTCTGTAAAATGTGGGAAACCCTTAAGAGTATGGCCCCCAGACTATCTCACTGTCATACTACTCCATATTCACCTTCTAGGAATTCATAATAATTATCATTTAAGTATTTCTACCAGTTTGTAGCTCCAGCAACTTTCTTGAGGTAAGTCTATCTTAGTTGTAATTCTCTGGATTCATCTATTACTCCAGATTTTGGAGGAGAACTTTGCCCTACAAGCTGTTATGTGATGGGTGAAATATCATTTATTTTCAGTTTGTTCAGTGTATCAGTCTGTCCTCAGGCTGCTAATAAAAACATACCCAAGACTGAGTAATTCATAAAGCAAAGAGATTTAATTGACTCACAGTTCAGCATGGCTAAGGAGGCCTCACACTCATGATGGAAGGCAAAGGAGGATGAAAGTCACATCTTACATGTCAGCAGGCAAGAGACTGTGTGCAGGGAACTCCCCTTTATAAAACCTTTAGATCTCATGAGACTTAGTCACCACCATGAGAGCAGCAAGGGAAAACTGTGCCCCCATGATTCAATTACCTCCCACTAGGTCCCTCTCACCATATGTGGGAATTATGGGAGCAACAATTCAAGATGAGATTTGAGTGGGGACACAGCCATACCATATTATTCAGGTTTTCTGCTCTTACAAGGATGGAAGTAGTGATGTTTTTCAATGTTCTTATATGTAGAAACTATTAATAAATCCAGAGGTCCCATGTTTGACCCTATGTATATATCTATAATATCTGGCATAGTGCCTTATGTATATAAGTTGATTAGTAAAAGTTACTGGTTGATCCCTTAACCTGTTGGGAAAGAATATGGGGTATAGAGTCAGCAATATAGAAATAGGGTCACAATATGCTTATTTTTTTTACAGCCATAATGCTGAATCATTAGCCCTGATATTTTCAACTAAATTTCACTGTTCCAGGTAATAATGGTTTCTGACTACTTCCTTTACTATTGTCTTTACAACTTTAATACAAACCTAGGGTTTAAGTCCCTACAATGCTTATTTAATGTTGACCTTTCTTCCTTCCTTAAACATCATTCAAACTTTCTTACTTGCTACACTATCTCAGATACTTTTTGTACCCATTCACTAACATCTACAAGTCTCGATTAATATTCTAACCAAAAAATAAGATTGCTGACCTTGTGACTCTACAAATAGTTCTTCTATATAATATTAGGTAATATTTACTTATTTATTAATATTTGATCTTTTCAAGTGTACTATAACATTTACAAAGGTATACAATATTATGTATTATTTAACAAGTCACAGTACATATATAAGGTTTCAGTCATAGAAAGTATTTTCTCAGACCAGTATGGATTTAAAATAGAAATCAATAACTATATATAAAAAATCTCTAGATGTTTAGAAACAAAATAGCACATCTTTGAATAATACATGAGCCAAAGAATAAATCATAAAAGTAAGAAGAAAACTATTTTGTACAAAATAAAATGAAAACAGAAATCATTAAATTTAATTGGGTACAACTGAAACAAGGCTTAGAGGAAAATTTGTGGCAATAAACACTATTACTAGTGAAGAAGAAAGGTTTCATATCAATGAACTCAGCTCTAACCTTAATACTCATAAAAATAAAACAAATTAAATCCAATATAAGCAAAAGAAAAGAAACAAAAAACATAACAATAGAAATTAATGAAATATTAAATAGAAAAACAATAAAGGAAACTCAAAAAAATCTAAAGCCAATTCTTTAAGGGGATGAATCATATTGTTTAGAAAAATAAATTAGGAGAGAGAGATAAAGAGCAAATAACCAATGTCAAGAATAGGAGAAGAGGCATAAGGCTATAATGGTACAGACATTAAAAGTAAAACTAGGAGCTGGCCAAGATGACTGACTGATAAGTAGTTAGTATATACCTCTCTCATGGGGATAAATAGAAGGAACAAGTAAATACATCACTGTCAACTGAAACATCCAGGTACACATATTGGGATTTATCAAGAAAACAACTCAACCCACAAAGAATGGAGAAAAGAAAGGCAGGATGACCACACATCCAGGAACAACATGGAGTCTGGTTAGCCTCCCAAACCTAGGGAAGCAGTGAATGAGTGAGCAAACCTCAGGATCCACACTTCTCTCATAGATCTCTGCAACCCTCAGGTGAAGAGAGGCCCTCATGAACTCATTCCACCAGGGCTTGCAGTCTGACTTGCATAACTACATGAAATCTCAGTGGAGCAGCCACTCAGGCACGTGGAACCCTCAGAGCTTTATATATCTGAGTTTTCTGGTAAAAGAAGCTGCACCTTCAGCAAAGCAGAATGTTAGGCCAGTGCACATACCCGCTCCGCAGAGGGATGAATCCAGGGGGCAGAAGTGACAGTCTGTAGGCCCCACTTCTATGGCACATTGCTGGATAAGACCCACTAGCTTAGAACTCCAGTCAGCCACTAGTAGCAGTGTTACACTTTCCTGAGATGGAGTTCCCAGAGTAAGGGCAGGCTGCCATCCTTACTGTTTCATAGCCTTAATCGTTGTTTACTTCTGTTTTTTTTATTTGTTTTTTTACATAAGTCCCTGAATCTGCTTCTCCTCACCCTGCAGGACCTCATGACCAAGGTCACCAGGCACCCTCACCCATGTTTTACAGCTGGCAGTGCTTCTTAGCCTCTGTGAGATGGAGCTTCCCAGGGGTGTGATGAGCCACCATCTTTGCTGTCCCACAGCCTTAGCCATTTTATCTTCAGGCTCTACAGAGTCCAAAGCAACTAGGGACTAGAGCTATCCTCCAGCATAGTTCTGCAGCAGCTCTACACGCAAAAGGCCAGACTGCTTTTCCATGTGAGTCTTTCATTGCTTTTCACTGGGTAGGATCTTCTAACTGAAGTCTATGACCAGCCCCACTGGTGTGTTCAGGTTGACAACAGATCAGTATTTCCCTGATGAACCTCCCAGAGAGAAGGGCAGGCCACCCTACCATGTTCGCTGTTTCGCAGGCTTCACTGTTGATACCTGCATGTTCTGGAGAATCCAAAGTAAATAGGGACTGGAGTGGACCCCAGGAAATTGCAGCAGTCCTATGGAAAAGTGGCCACATTGTTTGTTACATGGGTTGCTAATTCATTTCTCCTCAATGGGTAGGTCCTCCTGGCATAGGTCTCCAGCCACACCTTGCTGGGGCTATCAAGCCAGTAGCAGCTCTGAAACTCACCAACATAAAGTTCTCAGTGGAAGGGTAGGTTGCCATCTTTGCTTCCTTGAAGCCATTCTCCTTGCTGTTTCCAGGCTCTGGAGGGTCCATGGTGACCTGGGGCTGGCCCAGATCTCCAGAGCAGAGTGCCCACCTCATAGAAAAGCAGTCAGGTTATTCTCCATGCAGGCCTCAGTCCACACTTCTCCTCATTCGGTAGGGATGCACAACCTGAAACTCCAGCACAACCACCTACCACCACCTGACCACTGCAATCAGAGGGAGCCCAACAGTTATAGTAACAGACACTTGTAGAGATAAGTAAGAACCCAAGAACTTATCTCCAGCAAGAACACAGGAACTTCAGCAACTCAAATGGCCATAGTGTCATATGTCCTCCAAACAACCACAGTAGTTCTCCCTTAACCAGGAAGAATTGGTTAAAATGATAGGACTACAATTCAGAATATAGATAGGAACAAAGATCATCAAGATTTAGAAGAATGGTAAAACCCAAACCAAGTAAATTAAGAATTATAATAAAAGAATAAAGAATTTGCAGATGAAATAGCCAGTATAAAAAGTATCTAACTGATCTAGCAAAGCTGAAAAACACACTACAAGTTCACAATGCAATCACAAGTACTAAAAGCAGAATAGACCAAGCCAAGAATCTCACAACTTGAAGAGTGGCTTTCTTAAATAAAACAGTCATATAAAAAGTTAAAAATGAAGAAAAAGGAATGAATCAAACCTCTGAAAAATATGAGATTATGTAAAAAGGACAAATCTACAAATTATTGACATCCCTGAAGGGGATGGAGAGAAAGCAAACAACTTGGTAACGATATTTCATTATATCATCTATAAAAACTTCACCAACCTTGCTAGAGAGGCTAACAGTCATTTTCAGGAAATATCAAGAACCTCTGCAAGATTCTATACAAGAAGATTATTGCCAAAATACATAAACATCAGATTTCCTAAGGTCAAAATGAAAAAAAAAAGTATATTAAAGGCTGCTGGACAGAAAGGGGAGGTCATGTACAAAGGGAACCCCATCAGGCTAACAACGGACATCTCAGCAGAAAGCCTACAAGCTAGAGAAGATTTGGGTTCTGTATTTAACATTTGTAAAGAAAAGAAAATCTTTAAACCAAAATTCTATACCCATCAAAATTAAGCTTCCTAATTAAAGGAGAAATGAGATCCCTTTATATAAACAAATACTAAGGGAGTGTTTTCCACCAGACTTGCCTTACGAGAGATTTTGAAAGGAGCACTAAATATAGAAAGAAACAGCCATTAGCAGCCAATACAAAAATGCACTTCAGTACTCAGACCAGAGACACTATAAAGCAACCATAAAATCAAGCCAGCATACTAACCAGCTAACAATACAAGGACAGAATCAAATCCCCACATTTAAATACTAAACTTGAATGTAAAGGGGCTAAATGCCCTATTTATAAGTCACACAGTGACAAGCTAGATGAAAAGAAAGAACTAGTGGTATACTGTATTCAAATGACCCATTTCACATGCAATGACACCTGTAGGCCCAAAATTAAAGGGTAGAGGGATATCTACCAAGAAAATGAAAAAAAAAAAAAAAAAAGCAGGAGTTACCATCATAATTTCAGACAAAACAGAGTTTAAACAACAAAGATTAAAAAATACAAAAAAGGGCCATACTTAATGGTAAGTGGTTACATTCAACAAAAAGACCAAACTATCCTAAATATGCATGCACCCAACACAAAAGCACAAGTTTATAAAGCAAGTTCTTAGAGACCTACAAAACGACATAGGCTCCCACACATTAATAGTGTAATACTTCAACACTCCACTGACAGTATTAGACACATCACTGAGGCAAAATTTAGCAAAGATACTCAATAACTGAACTCGACATTTCATCAAATAGAGATAAGAGACATCTACAGAACTCTCCATACAAAAACAACAGACTATACATTCTTCTCATTGCCACATGGCACACACATTATAACTGACCACAATTGGAGAAGCAAAAACAATTCTCAACAAATTAAAAAAAAGTTAAATCATACCAAACATACATTTGTAGTACAGGGCAACAGAAATAAAAATCAAGACGGAAACAACTGCTCAAAATCATACAATTACATGAAAATTAAACTACATGTTCTTGAACGACTTTTGGGTAAAGAATGAAATTAAGTTAGAAATCAAAAGTTTCTTGAAACTAACAAGAACAAAGATACAAAATACCAGAGTCTTTGGGACACAACTAAAGCCGTGTTAAGAGGGGGGATTTACAGCACTAAATGCTCACAACAAAAAGTTAGAAAGATCTCAATTTAATGACCTAACATCACAAACACAAGAACTAGAGAATCAAAAGCAAGCAGAACCCAAAACTAAAAGACAAAAATAACCAAACTCAGAGCTAAACTGACAGAGATCAAAACAAACAAAACAAATTTCAAAAGATCAATGAATTTAGAAGTTGCTTTTCTGAAATAAAAATGAAAATAGAATGCTAGCTATACAAATAAAGGAAAAAGAGAGGATTCAAATAAACACAATTAAAAATGGCAAAGGGTATGCTACCATTAACCACACATAAACACAAACAACCATCAGAGACTACTCTGAATACCTATATGCACACAAACTAGAAAGCCTAGACAAAAAAGATTAAATTCCTAAACACATACAACCTCCCAAAACTGAACCAGAAAGAAATTGCTCTTTTGAACAGACCAATAATGAGCTCTGAAATTGAATCAGTAATAAATAGCCTACAAACCAAGAAATGCCCTATAACGCATGAATTCACAGCTTAATTCTACCAGATGTGTAAAGAAACCTGGTACCATCTCTACTAAAACTATTCCAACAAACTGAGGAGAAGGGACTCCTCCCCACCTCATTCTATGAGGCCAGCATCATCCTGATATAAAAACATGGCAGAGACACAACAAAAGAAAACTTCAGGCCAGTAACTTTGTTGAACATTGATGCAAAAACAATTAACAAAATACTGACAAACTGAATACAGCCGCACATGAAAAACCTAATCCATCATGATCAAGTTGGCTTTATCCTTGAAATATAATGTTGGTTCAACACATATAAATAAATAAACATGATCCATCATGTAAACAGAGCTAAAGACAAAAACCACATGATTATCTAAATGGATGCAGAAAGGCTTTCAATAAAATTCAATATCACTTAACGTAAAAACTCTCAATGAACAACATACTGAAGGACCATAATATAAAATAGGAGCCATCTATGGCAAATCCACAGCCAACATCATACTGAATGAGTAAAATCTGGAAGGAATCCTCTTGAAAACCATTACAAGACAAGAAAGTCATCTCTCTCCACTCCTATTCAACATAGTGTTAGAACTCCTGTCCAGAGCAATCAGGGAAGAGAATGAAATAAAAGACATCTAAATAGAAAGTGAGAAGATCAAACTATTTAAGTTTGCAGATAAGATGATTCTATATCTAGAAAACCCTGTAGTATTAGCCCCAAAAGTCCTTAAGCTGATGAACAACTTCAACAAAATTTCAGGATAGGCTGGGTGCAGTGGCTCATGCCTGTAATCCCAGCACTTTGGGAGGCTGAGGCATGCGGATCACAAGGTCAGGAGATCAAGACAATCCTGGCCAACATGGTGAAACGCCATCTCTACTAAAAATACAAAAATTAGTTTGGCATGGTGGAGCGTGCCTGTACCAGCTACTCAGGAGGCTGAGGCAGGAGAATTGCTTGAACCCGGGAGGTGGAGGTTGCAGTGAGCCGAGATTGCACCACTGCACCCCAGCCTAATGACTGGTGACAAAGCGAGACTCTGTTTCCAAAAAAAAAATTTTTTTTTTCAGGTTATAAAATCTATATACAAAAATCACTAGCATTTCAATATAGCAACAACAACCAACCTGAGAGCAAATAAAGAAGGCACTCCAACTCACAATACCCACAAAAGGAATAAAATACCTAGGAATACAGTTAACCAGATACGTGAAAGATCTCTACAATGAAAATTACAGAACACTGCTCAAAGAAATCAGAGATGACACACAAAAATAGGGAAGATGTTCCACTTTCAGGGATAGGAAGACTCAATATCATTAAGAGTGTCATACTACCCAAAGCAATTTTTAGATTCAATGCTACTTTTATCAAACTATCAATGACATTCTTCAAAGAACTAGAAAAAATATTCTAAAGTTTATATGGAATCAAAAAAAAAAGAAGATTGTTAAGATATTTTAAAATTGTTAAGATAATTCTATGTAAAAAGAACAATGCTTGAGGCATTATGTTATCTGACTTCAAACTATACTACAGGGCTACAGTAATCAAAACAGAATGGTACTGGTGCAAAAATAGACACATAGACCAAGAGAACAGAATAGGGAGCCCAGCACGAAGGCTGCACACCTACAACCATCTGATCTTTGAAAAAAGCTGAGAAAATAAGCAACAAAGAAATAATTTTCTATTTGATAAATGGTGCTAAGATAAAAGGTTAGACATATGTAGAAGATTGAAACTGGGCCCCTTTCTTACAGCATACACAAAAATCAACTCAAGGGAGATTAAAACTTAAATGTAAAACCCAAAACTATAAAAACCCTGGAAGACAACCTAGGCAATACAATCCTGGACATAGGAATGGGCAAAGGTATATAAAGTTTGCTTAATATTTAAAAATTGGTAAATGTAAATCACCACAGTGACAGACTAAAGAAGAAAAACTGCATAAACATATAAAACTATGAAAACAAATCATATAGCAAAATATAACATACATTCCTGGAACAAACTCTCAGAATGTCATAGGAACTTAATAGAAAGTCCCTCAAACTGGTAAACAGCATCTATAGATACATTTTTAAAACTCTGCAGTTAATATCATATTTTAAAATGAAATGCTTAATTTAATGTGTTAAGTTGGTTAGGCTATGGTGCCTAGGTTTTTGGTCAAACAGCAGTTTGGACGTTGCTATGAAAGTATTTTTATTTTTCAATTTGTTTATTATTTGTTTATTTCTGAAATGGGGTCTTGCTCTGTTGCTAAAGTTGGAGTGCAGTGGCATGTTCTCAGCTCACTGCAACCTCCATCTAGTGAGCTCAAGTAATTCCCCCACCTCAGCTTCTCAAGTAGCTGGGACCACAGGTGTGTGCCACCATGACCCACTAATTTTGGTATTTTTTGTAAAGAAGGAGTTTTGCCATCTGCCAGGCTGGTCTCAAACTGTTGGAGTCAACCCATCTGCCCTCTTTGGCCTCCCTGAACACTGGGATTATAGGTGTGAACAGCTATGTCCCACTGAAAGTGTTTAGATATGATTAACATTAAAATCAGTAGACTTTGAAGAAACCAGATTATCTCCATAATATGGGTGGGCCTCATCCAATCAATTGAAGGCTTTAAAAGATAAAAGACTGGTCTCTCTAAAAAGAGGGAACTCTACCTCCAGATTGCCTTTGGAATTGATCTGCAACATCAGTTCCAGCCAGTATTTTTAACCTGATGGCTTGCTGTGTAGATTTTTTTTTACTTACCAGCCCCAATAACAGCAAGAGATAATTTTCTAAAATGATGAATCAGTTTCACTCTCTCTCTGTACACACACACACACACACACACACAGACACACAAACACAAAAAAACACATGCAATCTTACACACACATTCTGTTTGTTCTGTGTTCTGTTTTTTCTGGCAAAATCTAATTTAATTAATCAGAAGATTTAAAAAAATACAAGATAAGAATGCCTACTCTCACTAGTTCTATTCAACATTGTACTGGAGTCGGACTAAACTAAGAAAAGACAAAAAGACTGCAAAGGAAGTAGAACTGTCTTCATTTTCAGATAATATGATCATTTTTATAGTAAATCCTAAAGAATATACACGTTAGTATGAAAATGAGTTTAGCAAGTTTGCAGAAAATGTCAAATATACAAAAGTCAATTGCATTTCTATGAACTAGGTGTAAAAAATTAGAAGTTGAAATTTGAAAACGAAACCAATGCCAATGGCACAAAAATCTTAAACACTTAGAGATAAATTTGACAAAAGATATGCAAGACCTATTCCCTGAAAACTGTGAAGCATAAAGAAGACATATTAAATAGAGGCAAACTATGCTCATGGATTGAAAGATTCAGTGATGTTAAAATGCTACTCTTTCCAAAATTGACCCATAAATGTAACACAATATCAGTTAAAATTTCAGCATATTTTAGAAAAATTTTAAAGCTTATTATTAACTTTGTATGAAAATTTACAGAACCTAAGCTAGCCAAAATAATTTTAAAATAAAAAAAGTTGAAGAAATAATATTACCTTATAACAATATAAGATATAAAGGTACATTAATCAAGACAATGTATTACTGTTATGCACTCTGACATATATAAATTGAAAAGAATTGTGAGTACAGTATGGACCTACATGTACATAATCAATTTATTTTCATCAAAGATGCCAAGACTATTCCATGGGGAAATATTAATATTTGCAAAAAATTATGCTCAGAAAATTGGACTGCTACATGAAAAAATAAATGAACCTCAGCTATTACATCACACCATGTACTCAAACTAATTAAAATGACTCATAACTCTATAAAAGCTAACAGTATAACATTTCTAGAAGAAAATGAGGAGAAAATTTTAGTCAATTTGAATTTGTTGCAGATTTTTAAAATACAACACAAAAATTTTTTGTCAACTCAAAATATAAATTTAAAATTACATAAAATTAAATATTTTATAAAAATCAATACATTGAAATTCATCAACATAAAAAACAATTTTTCATTTAAAAAATACTGTTATGAAAATAGGCAAACCAAAGACTGAGAAAAAATTTGCAAAAATATCCAACACAATACTTGTGTTGGCAAACATTTGAGCAGACAGTTTAATTAATACAGACATGAAATGAGCACATGGAAAGATATTCAACATCATTAGTCATTATGGACACGTGAAACAAAAACACCTTGAGATATACCTACACTCTTCTAGAGTATCCAAAATTAAAGAAAAACAAAACTTAGATAAAGTGTTCAGTAGATACTTAGAGCAAATAGAGCTCTCATACACTGCAGGTGGCAATGTAAAATGGTACAGCCTCTTTGCAAATAGCTTAATGGTTTTTGAAAATATTAAACATGAAACTAGTGTATGATTCACGAATTTATCTTCCAGCTAACTCCCCGAGAGAAATAAAAACATATATCCACAAACTGCTTTGTTACCCAAATGCTCATAGCAGTTTTATCTATAATAGTCAAAAACTGGAAAAAACCTAACGCATATCAACAAGCCAATAAACAAATCATTACATATGCATTAGTATGTCTCTCAACAATGAATATTAACTGTTGTTATATACAGTTGTGAATGGATCTCCTCAAGCAGTTATGCTGAATAAAATGAACTACACTAAAAATGGTATATAATACATGATTGTATTTATATAAAAATTCTAAAAACACAAACTAGTCTATGGTGACAAAAAGCATGTTTGTCAGTGGTAGCCTGGGAAAGAGACAAGGTCAGAGATTGTTAAGAAAGAGGAACAACAAAGGCATGTGAGAAGTATTTTGGTGATGATGAATATATTTATTATCTTGATTGTGTTTATGGTTTCATAAATATATATTTATATCAAATGGCATCAAATTTTGCAATCTAAGTGTGTTCTGTTTATTGTATTTTACCACAACACACTGTTAAACAGGCAAAGAAGAAACATAAACACCTGATAAAAAAATAAATTCCAGAGTTCGCATGTACAATGTGAGCCTGATTTCTTCAGCAATTTGGTGACATTCAAAAGGGATTGCTCTAGTATTAAAATGAATTAAGAAAGAGGGTATGCAGGCAAAATATTTGGTCTTGAATAAGATCCTGGCTGTAAAGAAGATGTATTTCTTGCAAAAATTCGTACATTTAAAACTGAAGATTAGATGATGCTAGAAAATAGCTATTAATTTTTAGATATTATAGTGTTTACTCAATACACTTTTAGTTTTAAGAGTTGTACAATTAAGTAAAGACTCAATGTGAAGATATCTGTGTTTACATTAAAATTATTAAGTATTAAACTGGGCGTCAGGCAGATCACGAGGTCAAGAGATGGAGACCATCCTGACCAACATGGTGAAACCCCGTCTCTACTAAAAAAATACAAAAATTAGCTGGGTGTGGTGGCATGTACCTCTAGTCTCAGCTACTTGGGAGGCTGAGGCAGGAGAATTGCTTGAACCTGGGAGGTGGAGATTGCAGTGAGCCGAGATTGCACCACTGCTCTCCAGCCTGGTGCCTGGCAACAGAGTGAGACTCTGTCTCAAAAAAAAAAATTAAGTATTAAAAATTAAAATATGAATTCCATTTGACCCAGCAATCCCATTACTGGGTATATATCCAAAAGACTATAAATCGTTCTACTATAAGGACACATATACACGAATGTTCATTGCAGCACTGTTTACAATAGCAAAGACCTGGAATCAACCCAAATGCCCATTGATAATAGACTGGATTGGAAAAATGTAGCACATATACACCATGGAATATGATGCAGCAATCAGAAATGATGAGTTTGTGTCGTTTGTAGGGACATGGATAAATCTGGAGAACGTCATCCTCAACAAACTGACACAAGAACAGAAAATGAAACACCGCATATCCTCACTCATAGGTGGGTGATGAAAAATGAGAACACATGGACACAGAAAGGGGAGTACTAAACACTGGGGTCTCTTGGGGGGAAAAGGGGAGGGCCAGTGGGAGGGGGAGGTGGGGAGGGATAGCCTGGGGAGAAATGCCAAATGTGGGTGAAGGGGAGAAGGAAAGAAAAGCACACTGCCATGTGTGTTCCTACGCAACTGTCTTGCATGCTCTGCTCATGTACCCCAAAACCTAAAATCCAATAAAAAATTAAAAAAAAATTAAAATATGATAAGAAAAAAATTTGGAAATAGGCTTCTGGTTAGTATTTTAATGGTGAACATTTGATTTTCTAGAATAGATTATAGATATTAAGTTGAAGATATCTATTCTACCCTGCAAATAATAAAGATGTTGCATTAGACCCATGAATGGAAACTGAGGCCTTTAAATGGAGTCTACAGTAAAAGTGATGGAATTACGATGCTCCATTTATATCCTATGGTCTAACCTACTATAAGTCAAAAAAGAGACCCAGGTAGTCAATTTTTGTGTTATATTTTGCCCTAAAAACATAATATATGAGGAAAAGAGGTTTCGATTGAAAACTTCTCTATTCTCTTTCACTCATTTTGGCTGGTATTTTATGGTTGTTATTACAGTCCATGTCATTCTTTCCCTCCAGATTCACACTCTCACTTTATAATTATATTACAAAAATTCCTTTTCCTCTTACCTGCTTGTGGTGGCACTATGAGTGAATTAATTAAGTAATTCACTTATTCAACAAATATTTACTGAATGCCAATTACAATGATTTTTAATTTCATACATTACAATTGTCTGTGGAACTTTTAAGAACTAGAAACTTCTGAGAGCCACAATTAAAAAGTTCACTCATTAAGGCTAGTGGGGGACCTAGACAACTCTATTAAAATAAATACAAACAAACCAAGAATGTTCACAGATGTTTTTCATTCTCTGCTGTGGTTGAGATTTACTGGCCTAGTGTATGACACTCTGTGCTAAACACTGAAAATAATAACTAGGTATAAGACAGATATATTTCTTGTTCCCATTAAATTCATACATTTAGTCTCTTATTCATGATTCAGTTTTCTGATTTTGGGTACTATCTTAATCTATTCAGAATGGTATAACAAAAAAAATAGTCTGGGTGTGTTCAAAACAAAAGACATTTATTTTTCACAGTTCTACAGCCTGGCAAGTCTGAGATTAAGGAATCTGTAGATTACACATTTAGTGAATACCCACTTCCTGGTCCACAGCCTTCTTCTCTGAGTCCTCACATGGTAGACAGGGTAAGTGAACTCTCTAGGATCTCTTTTAGAATAACACTAAACCCATTCATGAATGCTCTACCCTATGACCTAACAACCTACCAAATCCCTCGCCTTTTATTACCATCATATTGGGAAATGGGATTTCACCATATAAACTTTGGGAAGATGCATTCAGTCTACAGCAGTTCACTCCTCGCCCCACCCCCTAATTCATGTCCTTCTCATATGCAAAATACATTTATTTTATCTCAACAGACCCCATATCTTATTCCATAATTAACTCTAGGGTATAAAATCAAAAGTCTCATCTAAATATTTAATTAGAAATGGATGACAGTCGATGTATGATTAATCCTGAGACAAACTGTTCTCCAGCTGGAAACCTGTGAAAACTGATAAGTTTTGTGCTTCCAAATTACAGTGGTGGGACAGGCTTAGAATACATATTCTAATTTCGGAAGGAAGAAATGGAAAAGGAGAGGCAATAGACCCCAAGTAAGTCCAAACTACAAGGCAATCTCCTTATCTTAAGGCTTGAGAATAATACTTGTTAGTTCCACATTCTGCCCTCCAAATCCACTGGAGTAGAGATTCCACTTTCTGGATACATCGGGACAGTAGTCCTGCCCTAAAAACTCTAATTAGAAAGGAAAACAATGTTTTGAGAAAATAAGAGATTTTGTTTTGGATATTAGTGTCAAAATGCAATATCCGAGCAGATATGACTTCTTGGCATTTACTATAGACTGAATGTCTGTGTTGCCTCAAAATTAATATAAATGAGCATGGCTATATTTCAGTAAAACTTTATTAATGGACATAGCGTTTTCAACTTTACTTGATTGTATGCATAATTAAATATTCTTTTTAGAATTTTTCCTTAACCACTTGAAAATATAAATATTATCTTTAGGTTGCTGACCATATAAAACAAGTGGGGGACTAGATTTTCCTATGTGCCATGGTTTGTCAATTCCCAGGCCTAGATGATGAATATTACAGTGTCTGCACTAGGGAAAAGATGGAGAGTCAAGAGCATATATTAAAATCATTAAGAGGGTGAAATCAGCAAGACTTGCAATTGACAGAATGCTAGAAATATTACAGAGAAAAGAAATTGGAAGAACTCCTAGTTTCTGTCTTGGGTAACTAAATGGACAGTTTTACTATTCACTTACCAAGAAAAACAACGGAATGAGTAGGTTTTCAAGAATGCTATAACTTACATTAGGTGTTTTGAGATTGAGTTCTCTCTCTGATTACATTCTCATAGACTTTTATTTAAATAGCTTTCATTCGTTCTCCTACCTAACCATGTAAACTTTAATTGTTAAGGTCAGAGTTCAGGTTTCAGCTACGCCAGAAAATCTTTTCTTATTTATATTGCCAACACGAGCTTCTTAAGACAAAAAAATAGCATGATAGCAATAGTACTGGATTTAGTATTAAAGAACCTGGCTTTCACTAGGGACTTTGCCATTTATTGCTGTGTAATACTAAGCAAGTTATTTAATCTTTTTGAGCATTAGTTTTCTCATCTGCAATAAGATATAATAATAATAACCTATGACTATTTCTTAAAAGGTTCACTGGACTCAAAGCAAGATTGCAGAAGAGGAAGCTCTACCAATCACCCTCCCGCACCACCACAAGGACATCAATTTGGCAAGCATATACACAGAAAAAACACCTTCATCAAAACAAACAAAAAAAAGGTGAGTACTCACAGTACCTGGATTCATCTTCCTATCACTAAAGGAGACACTGAAGAGATAGAGAAAACTGTCTTGAAAAACTGATGCCACCCATCCCCCACCCAAAGCAGTTGCAGCATGGTACACAGAGGGTCTCTGGGTGCTGGGAAAGTGAGAACACAGCAATTGTGATGCAGTGAACTCAGTGCTGTCCCATTAGAGCAGGAAGAAAAATCAGACCAAAGTCAGCTGAGCCCACTCACGGAGGGAGCAATTAAACCAGCCCCAGCCAGAGGGGAATCTCCCATATCAGCAGTCTGAAATTGTGTTCCCACAAATCTTACCACCACTGGATAGAGTGCTCTATGTCTCTAAATGAACTTGAAAGACAGTGTAGGTCGTAAGAACTGCAATTCTTCGGGAAGTTCTGGTGCTGAAATAGGCCGAGAGACTGTGTACTGTGGGAGCACACAACCTAACAAGACATCAGCTGTGAAGGCTATGGGCATGCTGGCATCACCACTACCCAACCTCAGGCTGCACAGCTCACAGTTCCAAAGGAAACCCCTTCACTCCACTTAGGGAGAGGATAGAGAAGGTTGGGGAGGACACTGTTTTGTATCTTGGATACCAGCTCAGCCACAGCAGGGTAAACCAGTGGTCAGAGTTGTGAGGACCAAGTTTGAGGACTTAGCTCACAGACAACATTCCTAGACACACCCTGGGCCAGAAGGGAACCCACTGCCCTGAAGGAAAAGACCCAGTCCTGGCAGGATTTATCACCTGCTAACTGAATGGGCCATGAATAACCAGCAGCAATACCCAGGTACTACGTCCAGGGATTGGGCGAGCCTCTGAACTTGCTGACTTCAGATGAGACTCAGCACATTACCAGCTTTGAGGGCTATGGGGTGAAACTCCTTCTGCTTGAGTGAAACAGAAGGAAATGTAAAGGGGACTCTGTCTTGCACCATAGGTAGCAGCAGGGCCACAGTGGGGTACAGCACCAATTGGGCACTTGGGGTCCCCAAATGCAGGACTTGACTCTTGGATGGCATTTCTGGACCTGTTCTGGGCTAGAGGGTACACCAAAGCCCTGAAGGGTGAGACCCAGGTCTGGCAACATGCATCACAAGCTGACTTAAGGGTCCTTAAGTCTTAAGGGAGTTTCAGCTGCAGTATGGCAGCACTCCTTTTGGTAATGGCTTTGGAGTGAGGCTCCTTAGCCTTTGAGAGGGGAGAAAAGAGTGGAAAAAATATCTGCATCTTATAATTTTACTGCCAGCTCAGCCACAGTACAATAGAACACCAGGTAGATTTCTAAGGTTGCTGACTTTAGTCCCTGACATCCAGATGGCATCTCTGGACCCACAAGGGCCCTGGAATTCTTGCTGCCTTGAAGGGAGGAAAACATGCCTGGCTGGCTTTGACACATGATTGTAGAAACCCAGGGCCTTGAGTGAACATAGGCAGTAGCCAGGGAGTGGTACTGCAGAACTTAGTTGAGACCCAGTGTTGTGCCAGCTTGAGGTCTGACCAAGTACCGTCATAGTGGTGGTGGCAACATGGGTATTTGCATCATACCACCCCCACCTTCAGGCAGCTCAGAACGGAGAGAGAGACTCCCGTTTGTTTTGGAGAAAGAAAGGGAAAAGAAGAAAGGTCTGCCTGGTAACCCAGAGAATTCTCTCGTATTCTCTTCAAGACCATCAAGGTGCTATCTCCATGAGTCTATAAAACCACAGTGTAAGATCCACTGTACCTACTGCCCCTAACATAGGTGAAGCTTAGATCAAACCAACCAAGTCCTTCAAAGATCTGGAAAGCCTTTCCAAGAAGGAAAGTGACAAATAAGCACTGACAGTGAAGATTACAATAAATATTTAAATTCTTCAACACCCGGGTACTGACAAACATCTACCAGTATCAATACCAACCATGAAAACATGACGTCACCGAATGAACTAAATAAGGCACTGGTAATCAGCCCTGGAGAAACAGAAGCATGCTACCTTCAGGCAGATAATTCTATGAGAGCAGCTTTTTCAGTGGAAACCTTACTTACCAGAAGAGAATGGCATGGTATGTTGAAAAAGCTGAAAGAAAAAAAAATCTTATACCCTGGAATGGTATATCAGGTGAAAATATCCTTAAAACATGAAGGGGAAATAAAGACATTTCCAGACCAACAAAAGCTGAGAAATTTCAACATCAGACCTGTCCTACAAAAGATGCTGAAGAGAGAAGAAAAGGATATTAGGAAGCATTAGTAATATCCTGAAGGTACAAAGTTCATTGGTTATAGCAAGTACACAGAAAACACAGAATATCATAACAATGCTACTGTGGTGTGCAAAGTACTCTTATCCTAAGTAGAAAGACTAAATAATGAATCAATCAAAAATAATAACTACGACAACTTTTCAAGACATAGTCAGTATGATAAGATATAAACAGACAAATAAATGATTAAAGGTGGGAACACAAACTGTAGGGGTAGAGTTTTTATTAGTTTCCTTTCCGTTGGTTTGTTTATGCAAAGAATGTTGTTATCAGGTTAAAATAATCAGGTATAAGATAGTACTTACAAACCTCATGATAACCTGAAACCAAAAACCACACAATGAAGGACCAAAAATTAAAAAGCAAACAATTAAATAACATCACCAGAGAAAATTGCCTTTGCCAAAAAAAGACAGAAAGAAAAAAAGCAAGAGAATACCATAAACCAACCAGAAAACAATAACAAAATTGAAAGAGTATAAGTCCTTATCGTTAGTAACATTGAATGAACTAAACCTTTAGTGAAAGCCAAAAAAAGTCATTAAGACGTTTATTTCCTTTTTTACTTTTATTCTTAAACTTTTCCTCTCATGGAGTCTCATTTTCACCCTGTTTTATCTTCTCCTCTTCTTGGGATTGTAAATTCCTACGATGATTTACTGAACTTATTTCTATATGAGCCAGATGAAAAACGGCAAATAATTGCAAACCACTGCAAAATTCTGAATTGGAGAACATTAATTCCACTGGAAGCTGGACTACATCCACCATGGACTGCTGTTTAATTTCAACTAAGTATTTCTTGGTTCTCAGAAATCCTTCATCCTTTTCCCTATCTCATGTTGACTTCCTATCACATTCCTCACAGCTGTTGTTCAAACCTCTTTACTCTCCTCCCAGGTCACTAGAAGGAGCAGATATTGCTGCTTACTATTTATATGGAATCTACCCAAAGTGTTGGGGCTCAGAAACCAGCCCCTTACCTCAAAATACAGCACTGTGACATGGTAAACTGAGGAAGCCTCAAGGTCTCTCTGATCTCCCCCCTGCCCACAACCACAGTCACTCAATCCCCTATCTTTTCCAAAGCACAGGATGAAGTTTTTATCTCTGATGTTCCCCTGTCTGTCTAAAGCGTGGACCTGCTAAAGAAGAAAACAATTACCTAGAAGCCCTTCCCTGAATTTTCTTTAACTGAACTCATATTGCAGGAAGAAATAACTCATAACTGAACTCGGATTTCAGGAAGTCTGTTAACACACTTGGACAGACTTTTGTCACAACCATTGTCTGCTCTGCAGACTCAACAGATTTTGTCTCAGACTACTGTTCTTCAAGCTCATTGAATTCCCTTAAAATTTATATACTATATCACGCTAAAATCATCCAGACTCCCCCATCTCTGTTTGATCTAATGAGAAGGGTATATCATTACCTTTACCCCATCTTATTTGTGGTGGGCTAATCACTGTGATATTTCCCCTCATACATGTTAATAAATCTGTATGGCATTTCCCCTATTAAGCTAACTGTTATGAGTTGATTCTCCAGCAAACATTTGCAGGAGGAAAAGGAAGTCTTCCCTCGGTACCCAGAGGAGCAATCTCTTTGATTTTCTCACTTTAATTCAAAACCTTCCTATATCTTATTTCATTTTTAAAATTCTTCCTCACAAATTCAAAGCAGGAGGAGTTCTGCCATTCTAAGACTTTTATCTGTTAACTGAAACATATTCATTTCTGCTCCCTTTAGAATCATATCTACCAGTTATCCCCTTTTTTCTGGCATTTTTGATCCCCTGTTTATTAACTGCTTTTCTTTTTGCCTAAAAGCATACTGAAATTTCCTGATCCTTAAGTAAACTTTTTTTGTCTTACCTTTCCTACCAATCTGAATTACCATTCTGTTTTTCCATTAAACAAAATGTGTAAGACATCCGTCAGAAGAAATAGACTTAGCCCATATTTTTTAAACCTTCCTAATCCATTCAGGCTTGGGTCTCATACTGGTAAACCAAAAATAATGAGGAAGAGCTGAATGCTTTTTAAATAATAGTAAGGCCTATCTCATAATTCCCGATTTGGCCTCTGTTTCACTTTACCTCTGCCTGGCTCTTAACCTATGCCTTTGCCTCCCATTTTAAGTCTGATGCTCATCCTGTGGAATGAATGACTTTTATTTCATATCTAGTTTCTTTAAGAAACTTCTTTAACTCTTTTCACCCTTTCTTTTTTCAGTAGTATTCTGCAAATGAATTCACTTGTTTCTTTGGTGAGCTTTCTTTGAAAAAACTGTTCTGACCCAAAGCAGATAAAATAGTATTTTCTAGTCACCTACACTGAGAGAGAGGATTCTGCAGCACAGACTATAGCATTCTGATCTCTGTGATGCTACAATTACTATTAGGTAATATATTTTGAATGTTAGAAGCCAAATTATCATTCTAAGCCCATTATAGGTATTACCTCATTTGATTTTCACAACAACCCTTTAAGGTAGGTACTGTGATTGTATCAATTTTACATAGGAGGAAACTAAGTCACTGAATTACTAAGGCCTTTGCTTATGGTCATGCACAGCTGGTAAATGGGAGGAAAGGGATTTTAAACAGTCAGATTATCTTCAAAACTATGCTATTCAGGAAAACTTTTTCTAATGAGTTTGTATACAGTTTAAAGAAGAACTCTTAACTGATTTAATCATTTAATATGTTCCTTTTAAAACTGTAGAACACCTCCTGGGAGCCTCATTTTGAAAAAAAAATGGCTAATAATCAAGTCAAGACCTAACTGGGTTGCCTCTTCTACTGATTGAATTGTATAATCAGTAGTCTCAAACGATGCCAAGTTACCGAAGCATATCAAGCAGAGATGAAGTCACAAGCACCACCATATTCACTACATGGTACAAGTATTTTAACTGTCAAGAACAACAGTTGGTTTGTGAATAATCTCTCATTTTTAAACTTGAAAAACTTCATCTATAAATTAGATTCATTTAAATGGCTATGCAAATCACTTACGTCTTCCTCAAGAACTTTTTATTTAATGTGCTAATTAGTTTCTGACATAATTGGACATAATACAGCTACTGATTAAAAGAGCACTTCTGCAAAGGCAGAATGGTAAGCAGCTATAAGAACAAGCCCATGAAACTTTGGAAAAATTTCCTTTACTGTATTTTGTCCATAAAGGGTAATTCAGGCCAGAGAAAGGCCTTTTAGAAGTTTCCCTAAGTAAAAAGATGAGTGAAGAATTTCCTCACTAGGTAGAAACAGTCCCTTACATTTATATGGCACTTTAGATTGTGTAAAGCATTTTTACCTCCATTATTACAACTGTGGCTCTCAACTCTGCTGGGGTAGATAAGCTGCGAAGATTTTTTTTTATATTTTAAAATGTATATCTCCTTTTTTCTTGGTTTATAGGAAGCTCAAAAATAAACTTAATAAGGACAGGCATGGCAGCTCACACCTATAATCCCACCACTTTGGGAGGCTGAGGCAGGCAGATTACTTGAGGTCAGGAGTGTGGGATTAGCCTGGCACACAAGGTGAAACTCTGTCTCTAATAAAATACAAAAATTAGCCCTGCATGGTGGCGGATACCTGTAATCTCAGCTATTCAGGAGGCTGATGCAGGAGAATTGCTTGAACCCAGGAGATGGAAGTGCAGTGAACCAAGATCGTGCCACTGCAGTCTAGGCTGGGCAACAGAGCGAGACTCCCTCTAAAAATAAATAAATAAATATAATTTTAAAATAAAGAAATAAACAGAATAAGTACAAATATAAATACAACTTTATACCTCTTACCACTATATTGTTTCCCCCTTAGTCTATTCATTTTTAAAAAGTATTTAGCTGTTTAAATGTTTTCATTATAATCTTCCGCAAGTTTTTTGTTTTGTTTTGTTTTGTCTTTGAAATTAAGTCTCACTCTGTCACCCAGGCAGGAGTGCAATGACATGATCTCACCTCACTGCAACCTCTGCCTCCCAGGTTCAAGTGATTCTCCTGCCTCACCCTCCCTAGCAGGTGGGACTACAGGTGCATGCCACCACTCATGTTAAGTTTTGTATTTTTAGTAGAGATGGGGTTTCGTCATGTTGGTGAGGATGTTCTTGATCTCCTGACCTTGTGATCCACCCGCCTTGCCCTCCCAAAGTGCTAGGATTACAGGCATCAGCCATTCTGCCTGGACGCTTCCACAAGTCTTTAAAAAAATATATAAGATATACCTTGCAAATATGTGAAAATTGATAACGCTTCCTCCTAGCAAAATGGTAGGCCCAAGGACTCATCGCCAGAGCACAGAATGCAATCTAATCTCATAAGTGCACCTATCAAAAGAGTCCTGCTATTTCACATTGATATAGAAATAAACTCAGAGTAACATAATATGATGCATAATGCAAACATACACTTAAGCATTATAAAGATAAATTTATAATTTGGATGTTATTCTGCCACTTTATTTGGCTAATAATATATCATAAAGCTATATCCATGTAGGTATAGAGAGATCTGAATTATTGGACTAAATGGACTATTAGACTTTTTTCTATAGGGTTGCTTGAGCTCCTTATATATTCTGGCTATTAATTCCTTGTCAGATGGGTAGCTTCATATATTTTCTATCATTGTGCAAATTGTTTCACTGTTTCTTCACTTGTTTGACTGTATGCTTTGCTCTGCAGAAGCTTTTTTACTTGATGTGATCCCATGCGTTCATTCTTGCTTTGGTTGCCTGCGCTTGTGAGGTATTACTCAGGAAGTCTTTGCCCAGTTCAATGTCCTGGAAATTCTCCCCAATGTTTTCTTTTAGTCATTTTACAGTTTGAGGCCTTAGATTTAATGTTTAATATTTCATTGTATGGATGATACCTAAAAATTTAACTTGCTCCCGTTCATAGGCCTTCACAAAAAAAGGTAGAACATACTTTATAATATTGTTTCCAATTTCTTCTTTTTTATCTGGGTGACTTATTTTTCTTTACTCATTATTCTATTTAGTTGTTTTGGGATTTTTTTTAAATGTATTGATTTTTAAGGGTCTTTATCTATTATAGCACTTCTTATTTCTCTCTTGTGTGAAAAAATGTTTCACAGAAAATACATGAAAGAGACATTCTCTCTGGTGGAAGAACACTTAGGATGTAAAAAAGAGCAAGAGCCTAGAGGGAAACAAGAAAACCAGTGTGACTTAAATTAAGATAGAAGTGTGAAATATTAAACAGAAAAGCAGTTTGTCGTAATGTCATGTAGGGCCTTGTAGGCCTTTACAAGAAGTTTATTTTTACTTTGAATAAGACGGAAAAACATTGGAAGATTGTAAAAAGGTGAGGATATGACCTGACTGACGCTATAAAAGAACTGTTCTGGCTGATAGGTAAAGTGTAGGCTTGTGAGATGATGGGAGACTGATTAGGAAGAAAGATAATGGTGGTCTGGATCCGGATTATACTAGTTAGTAAGACTTGATCAGATTCTGAATATATTTTAAAGATAACGAACACAGGATTTGCTAACAGTTTAGATATGGAACATGGGAACAAGATAGTTATGGATGAGTAGGGACCCAGTTGGACCCCCAGAATTGTTATGAAGATCATTTTAAACTAGGGATGAAACTCAAAACATGCAGAAAGAAGCTCTATCTGAGTTTCTCCTATCCGACTGAAGGTGAAAACATCTGTTATGAAACCCCTCTTCTGGGCCACCTCACTTCCAGGAAGAATACGGAAAGTGAAATTGCAAAAAATCTTCTCACTGGAGTTTTTCTTGTCAGAAAGACCATGGGCACCTGCCTAAATTACTAATCACAAACTCGTTTATCTCCACTTTGTTTCTCAAAAGTCCTATTTGACTTTCCTAAAAAAAAAAAAAACTTTTTCCTCATAAAGCCTTACCTACCCCCAACCTTTTTTATTTATTTTATTATTTTATTTTATTTTATTTTATTTTATTTTATTTTATTTTATTTTATTTTATTTTGGAAATGGAATCTTACTTTGTCACCAGGCTGGAGTGCAGTGGCATGATCTCAGCTCACTGTAACCTCCACCTCCTGGATTCAAGCGATTCTCCTGCCTCAGCTTCCCGAGTAGCTGGGACTACAGGCGGACACAACCATGCCCAGCTAATTGTTGTATTTTTAGTAGAGATGGGGTTTCACCATCTTAGTCAGGATGGTCTCAATCTCTTGACCTCGTGATCCACCCGCTTCGGTCTCCCAAAGTGCTAGGATTACAAATGTGAGTCACAGCGCCTGGCTAGCCCCTCTTTCTTATAATAAGTTAGGTATTTAAACTGCTATGCCTAACTTATTAGTGAGCTACTTTTTTTGTGAGTTTCATATGCATACGATTCAACTTTGACTTTTTTCCTGTTGTCTCTTGTCGGTTAAATTTGGAGGCCCCCACTACTGAACCATAGTCAATAGAGGAAAAGTGTTTCCTCCCAATGAATTACAAGGTTATTTTTCTTAACAACTGGGAGGATAGAGTTGCCATCTACAGAGATAAGGAAAACTTAAGGTAAGTGGGTTGTGTAAGAGGTCAAAAGCTCAGGTAAATTTGAGATATTTACTAGATATCCTAGTTTCCAAAAAGGCAGGTAAGTAGTTAGAAATGAATGTTTGGAGGGCAGGAGATAAATCAGGCTAGCAGTATTAATTTAGGAGTCATTTCTACGGTGCAGAAAAACTGGGACCTTTTAGAGGATGTATAAAACTGTAGAGTTAAGGGAGTGAGGTTAAACAGAGAAGTGGACCAAAGACTATATCCTAAGGCCCTCTAGTGGTTATTGGTAGGATGAATGAGAAGAAACCAGTAAAAAACAACACACAAGTAGAGAGTAGAAAGGTTACCAGAGCCTAAGAAGGCTGGGGAGATGTTAGACAAAGGATAAAAAATTACAATTACAGACTTAGTGAGGGGAATAAGTTTCAGAGATCTATTTTACAGCCTGGTTATTATAGTTTACTACAACATACAACATTCCTAAAAAATGCTTAGAGTGTGGATGCTCATGATCTTCGCCACAAAGTGATGACAGTATGAGGTAATGCAGATGTTAATTAGCTAGAGTTGGCCATTCCACAATGTATATATACTTTAAAACAGCATTTTATGCAATAAATACATATAATCTTATCTGCCAATTTAAAAATAAATTATTTTAATTTAATTTAATAAACCACAAAGAAGAATGGACAATAGGGTAGGAGAATGCATTTCTGAAGCCAAGTTAACAAAATAATTTATGCAGGAAGGAGTAATTATTATTAAATGCTGCTGATATGTCAAGGAAAATGAAACCAAAAATTCATCATTCAATTTAACAATGCGGTGCCTTGAAAGGCACTGTTTCAATGGTAAGAAAAAGCCTATAGCTTGCAGTGAAACTGGTTCCTACAAGAACTGATGTTTATGGCTTCTTTGAATAAATATAAAAATTGATAATTCTAATCTTTAAGCTATTAAACTCAAACCATCTCGTCTAAATATATGTTTGTTTTGTATGAGTTTTTTTCTCTGGATATCAACCGTCAGGTCTCCCATATAGTATCAAGGAGCTGAAACTTACCAGATCACTGAACCTGGAAAATGAGATGCCAGAGCCCTCAACCGCTATGACTGCCTAAGTGACCACGTGCTTGCTGTTGACCAACCCATCTTTCTTATCCTTTCCTAATTCCTGTTTTCCCACACATGATTACATTTCTTCTCTGTTATATAAACACCTAATTTTAGTCAATCAGGGAAATGCATTTGAGACTGATCTCCCATGTCCTTGTTGCAGCACCTGAATAAATCCTTCCTTTCTGGCAATACACACTGTCTGAGGGATTAGCTTTCTGTGCGGTGAGCCGCAGGCCCTACATAAAACCCCAGGTGTTTTGGCAACACAGGGAAGAATGAGAAAAAGTGCAAAGGAAGAGCTGACAACTCTTTCAAGGAATTGTGGCTTAAAAGAAAACAGAGAGATGGCACAGTAACTTAAGGGGGATGTTGGGTCAAGAAAAGCATGCTAACTGACAATAATGCTCCTTAAAATGAAAATGAATGAACGCAAGAAAGAGGAGAATTGTTGCAGCTATGTACCTGAGTTGGTAAACAAGATGGGGCTAGTATATTACTGGAAGGAAATATTAAGAGTTAATAACAGGACGGAAGATAATAGAGGTACACATGTTGGTAAATATATAAATGTGTTGGGGCAGTTAAGGAAACTCAATTCTAAGGACTTAGTGAAAAAAGATAGCAATGCCATTAGGGGAGGAGGAGGAAGAGGAACATGGGGCTTAATTCTAGAGACTGAGAGAATTAATGAACCAAGGGAAAAAAAGCATGATTGCCAGAATCTAATAAATTTGGTGGTCATGTATTCAAAGTGAGCATCAGCATGATGTCATGTTTCTCTTCAGACATGTTTGACTTAGAAACAAAAGTTATAAATTTATTAATCTTCTCTAATTCTACATGAGAAAAAGTTTTTATGTGGTGGGACACAGGAGATTGAAACTCCCATACTGGTTTCCTCCCTAAAAATCTTGCCCATTGCCCAGCACTGAAATCATTAAAACTCTTCCTGAAATTCTGCATTGTGTCGAGTCATTTTACTTCTGTTCATCTAGTCTTTTTCTTATAAGTTGTTAGGTTTTCATGGAGGTCTTCTCTCAGTTTGAAGGGGTTCCTACTATACCTATTTTGGTGAGAGATTTTACCCTGAGTGGGTAAAAATTTTACCAAATAATTTATTTTACCAAATAATTTATTTGCACTTATTGAAATAATGTATATTTTAAAATTCTGTTGTCTGAAAATGCAAATCAAAACTACAATGAGATATTATGACATCTCAGTTAAAATGACTTATATCAAAATGACAGGCAATGAAAATGGTAGTAATAATGGGGAGGAAAGGGAACTCTCATACACTTTTCATGGGAATATAAATTAGTAAAACCGTGATGGAAAACAGTTTGGAGTTTACTCAAAAACCTAAAGCTACCATCTGATTCAGCAATTCCACCCATTGGGTATATACACAAAATAAAGGAAATTGGTATATCAAAGAGATATCTGCACTCCCACTTTTGTTGCAGCACTACTCACAGTAGCTAAAATTTGGAAGCAACCTAAGCGTCCATCAACAGGTGAATGGATAAAGAAAATGTGGCACATATACACACAATTGAGTTCTATTCAGCCATGAAAAAAGAACGAGATCCAGTCGCTTACAACCACATGGACAGAACTGGAGATCATTATGTTAAGTAAAATAAACCAGGCAGAGAAAGATAAACATAGCATGTTCTCACTTATTTTTAGAATCTGAAAATCAAAATGATTGAACTCATGGACATAAAGAGTAGAAGTATGGTTACCAGCAGATGGGAAGGATAGTGGGGGGCTTAGAGGGGAGGTAGGGGAGGTTAATTGAAACAAAAAATGGAAAAGAATAAGATATACTATTTGATAGCACTACAGGGTGAGTATAGTCAATAATGACTTAGTTGTCATTTCAAATACCTAAAAGAGTATACCTGAGTATAACTGGATTCTTTGTAACATGAAGGATAAATGCTGGAGGGGATGTATACCCTATTCTCCATGATGTGATTATTTCACATTGCATGCCTGTATCAAAACATCTTATGTACCCTATAAATATATATACCTACTACATATCCATAAAAATTACAAACTAAAAAAATAAAATAAAATGTTATCCTCTGAATATGATGAATTACAGTGATTGTTTATGAATGTTAAACCAACCTTGAATTTTTGGAATTAAATCCTACTTGGTCATGATTCATCACCTGTTTTGTGTATTAGTATCTATTTGTTCATATTTTGTTAAATGTTTTTGTTTCTTTATTTGTAAGGGATATTGATTTGAAATGTTCTATTTAAAAAATATTCTGTGTAAGGACTGGTATTACAGTTATGTTTGCTTATTGAAAGATTGAGAAGTACTCCTTCTTCTATTTTCTGCTCAAGTTAAAATTTCTATTATTTCTTCCTTGAATGTTTGAGAGAATTCAACAGCAGGATTTTTTTTAGAAATGTTTTTGGTAAATTATTTATAAATAATAAATTTCTTTATAAATTTACAAACTCAATTTATATGAGACTATTCATGTTCTTTGTTTCTGAAGTTGTTAATTTTTCTTAATTGTCTTTGACAAAAAGTTTGGTTATTTTGCCAAAGTCACCAAATGGTTGACATAAAGTTGCTCATATAATTCTATGATCCTTTTAATATCTATAAGATCTATGAACAAAAAATAAATTTATAAGGTCCCCCAAGTATCTGAATTGTCTTCCTCCTCAGCCAGGGCACTCTTAAAATTTAACCTGAAAGACTGGTTCAGGCTATAACAGCAAGTGGAAATTGGACATGCCTCTCTGGCATTAACATCAACACAGATTTTAAGTCTGATAAAAACCATTTTATAACCTGTTCTCTCTGAAGTCTACTACCTGAAGGTTTCCTCTGCACATAAGAACTTTAGTCTCCCAATCTTTTATCTTAGCACAGATAAGATAAAATTATCTTCTGTTGATCTGAAGTCTTTAGATAAACTCAACCAATTGTCAAACAGAAAATTTGTAAATATACCTATAAGCTGGAATTCCCCACTTTGAGTTGTCCTGCCTTTTTGGAACAAACCAATGTATTTCTTAAATGTATTGATTGATGTCTCATGACTCCCTGAAATGTATAAAACCAACATGCACACTGACCATCTTGGGTACAAGTTCTCAGGACCTCCCGAGACCTGTGTCACAGGCCATGGTCACTTATATTTGGCTCAGAGTAAATCTCTTCAAATACTTTATAGTTTGACTCTTTTTGTCAACAGATTTGTGGTGATAACCACTTTCTTTATTATGGATATTGGTGATTTGTGTTTTCTCACATATTTCCATAATCAGTCTAGCTAAGAGTTTGCTCATTTTGTTGGCATTTTCAAATAACCAGCTCTTGGCCATGTCAATTTTTAAATTATCTTTATGCTTTATATTATATTGCTTTTAGCTTTTATCATTACTACTGGTTTTCCTGTACTTTTCTTTACATTGCTCATATATATATATATATATTTAATTTTTAATATTCTCTAATTTTTATTTTATTTTTAATTTTTGTGGGTACATAGGTGTATATATTCATAGGGTACATGACATGTCTTGATATAGGCAAGCACTGTGAGATAATATTACATAATGATGAATGGGGTCTCTACCCCCTTAAACATGTATCCTTTGTGTTATAAACAATTCAGTTACACTCTTTTAGTTATCTTTAAATGTACAATTAAATTATTATTGACTAGAATTACCCTGTTGTGTTATCAAACAGTAGGTCTTATTTATTCTTTCTGTTTTTTTTTTTTTGTATCCATTGACCATCCCTACTTACCCCATCCACTACCCTTACAGGCCTCTGGTAACCATACTTCTACTCTCTACATCCATGAATTCAATTACTCATTCAATTTCAATTTTTGTTAGGTTTCACAAATAAGTGAGAACACATGATGTTTGTCTTAGTGCTTCACTTATTTTACTTAACATAAGCAAAATATGTTCATATATTTTCAATCATATTTCAGTTCTCATGTTTTCCCAACTATATTAAGGTAGAAGCTTACATCATCAATTTAAATTTTTTTTACAAATATAAATATTTAAAGCTATAAGTTTCTTCTAAGCACTTTTTTCTGTGCCTAACAACTTTAGATATGCTGTGTTTTTGTTGTCTTTTTGTTCAAAATATTTCCTGATTTCCTTTACTATTTTATTTTTGCCTATAAATTACTTAGAAGGACGCTGTTTAATTTCTACATATCTTGATATTATTGATCTGTGTTTTGGTTCAGTTTTGTTAGGAAAATATATTGGGCATAATTTCTATTTTTAAAAAATTTATTGAGATTTGTTTCATGGCTATGTATACTGTCTGTCTTAGTGAATATACCATGTACACTTGAAAGAAACATGTATTCCACTGTTGTGAAGGGTTGGATCAAAGTCATTGGTGTTATTATTTAGATATTATATATGTTGACTGATATTTTGTCTAGTTGTTCCATTAATTGCTGAAAGAGGTATAAATATCCCTAATATTTATGGAAATTTTGAATACTCTTTGTAATTCTGTCAATTTTTGCTGTACATATTTAAAGCTTAGATATTATTAAATGCATACTTAGTTTTCATTGCTGTGTCTTCTTAATTGTCCTCATTATCATTATGAAATATTCCTCCCTTTCTCTGGTAGCACTCTCTTTCTCATAAACTCTATTTTACCTTTATTAAAAAGCTTCTCAAACATTCTATGCTTACTGCTTATATAGCATGCCTATATATACATGTGTGTGTGTGTGTATATGTATGTATTTACTCATCATAGCAGTGTCTCATAGTGTCTTATTTATTGGAATCATGTAACTGGTTTTTATTTTTAAGCCATTCTGAAAATCCGTATAACTGAAAAAAAATATATTGAAATATAATTCACATGCCAGAAGTCTCTATCTATTTTGGTTCAGAGACTGTGTGATTTGCAAATTGTTTTTGCTCAAGTCAACTCTGATAAATTTGTCTAAGGTTTGTCTTTTAACAGATTTGCTCAAAGTGGGATCTGAAGTAGAGCTTCTAGCTACCCAAGGAGCACTTAGCATGGAACCTGGAGGACTCATTTTGTCCATTGCTCTCTTGCAGCAATTAGGGATCATGGGTAAGTTCTTTCTGAGGTTCTGAAGCTCCATGGATTTTCATTTTGACCTATCCAAATTTGGGCAAATTTGTGATGAAAACTGGATTCAGAAGTCGTGACAGAAACTGGACTGGGGCAATGATCAGACTGGATCTGTTAATTAACTGGCTTGAATCCAGCTGGAGGACTCAGATGTCCGACTGAATCGGACAGAAACTATAATTAAGTGACAATACTTAAGAAGGTGCAAACTTCAGCTCTCAGAAATTAGTAGGAATTTTTGTGCCCTATATCTTTTGTCTATTTTTATTGTGTACTTAGGTAGGAAAAAAATCACTGGCTAAGTTGATCAAGGGGACTTGAGAGCTAAATCCAAGATTCAATGTAAATCCCAGAAACTTAATTTCTGAAGAAATGAGTAATTTACCTTCTGGCTGTGCCTATCTATACATGCATAAATATTAGGCCCCAGGAAGAGCTAACACAGAAATCACAAAATCCTACTAAAGGTAATTTAAAATTACAGAACGTTCCAAATGAACAACAATTCACTTTAAAAACTGCATTTAAAAATGAGGGCTCCTTAATTAGTCTCATCAGGGATGACTATTGATGTGCAAAAGTTTCTAAAAAGATTTCAATGCTTTTATTCTCTCTTTTAAAAGATTATAAAAAGGCAAAATAAAAAAAAGGTTAAGTGATGACTAGATAAGAAAAATTAAGTCTGCTAACCTTTTGGCTTAGTTATCTCACTCCAAAAGTGAAAAGAAAGCTATTCTCAATAAAGTATTTATAAAAGGTGGGCCCTCAGGTAAAGTAGGCTTGGTTCTTTTTCCAATTGTGAAAGGAAAATAAATCTTGGGACTCCAAACTTACTAAGCCAAAGGAAAAAGTTAACCTGGGAACTGGGTCATGAAAACCTGCTTCCTATTGTGGCTCCTAAGATTGGCACAAAGATGAAAAGCTACATCCATCACATTGTGCCCACAAGGAAACTCTCTGTGGGCCCCCAAATCTTCACCCTAAAGAGTTGCTGTTAAAGTTCACCAAGGCAATGTAAATTCATAGCTTACCTTCACAGGTGTGGGAACATAGGACAGAACTCAAAGTCATCCCTCTTGCACCTGTGACAAATGCATATCTGATTGTTTCTTCTGCCCTGTTGTCCACATTATCTTATGTAAAAATTCATATTCACTGAACCACACAAATGCATGGCTATTTTCCCCTACTCCCCTCTCATATGAAAATTGTATATTTCTCAATATCGTGCCCTTTCCACTTTAAATATTGAAGCTCTCAAAATCATCTTTGGAGAAAGGCATAGACCTGTCTCCAGGGTATGAATCCTTAACTTTGTAAAATAAACCTCCCAGAATAATTGAGACTTGCCTTGGTCATTTTCCTTTATTGACATCTGGTAACCATGGAGAGATCGATCCTAAGTGAAGGTGGACTCACCCGCAGCAGCTTGCCTGCGGGTGCTTTGTATCAATTGGGCACTTTATAGCCCAAACCAATAGGATGATTTCCCAAGGTCTGGGACGAACTTCCTCCAGGGATTCCTGACCTCCCCCAAATTTTTCGTTGGGAATCTCAGGTTTAACTTGTTGTTAAAAAAAACTTTTTTTTTTTCCGGGGAGTTTTTGCATGGTTTCATAAAGGAAAGTGGACTTGTGTGCTTCTGTACATCAGCAGAGAATGGTCTCCACTTGGGGCCCCAACACTAGGTAAGGAGGTAAGTTGAGATTCCGTCTTGGAAATTCTCTTTAGTGATTCAATTTAGTGTTAACAACCAGCTGGTCTTAATTTCTCCTTATATTTAGAGCTCCCAGAAATCGTATAATTTGTGTGATCATTTTAGCTGTTTTGTTTATTTGTTTCTGTCTTGTTGGTTTCTTTTTTAAAATTTGGAATGTTATACTCCTTCTCTTATTGGACTTTACCAACTCTAAACCTGTTAGCTTATGAGCACGGATTTTTCCACTTCAAATAAATAAAAGCACTTTGCTCCTTTAAGCCTTTAGGGGCGTTCTCAAGATAACTAAGGATCACATGAGGGTGTCTGGTAGAAACACTCCATAAGAAATGCAGAGGCTTTGAGTAGGTTTTCCCCGCAGAAAAACACACAGTGTCTAGTCTCAGCCAGGGAGTAAAAAAGGAGCTGACGCCTCTTGCACCTTGAGCTCCTATCATACATACTATGCCAGGTAGCCACGACATGGGTGAACAGAACCTTTCCAGGGAGTAATGACCCTGAAAAACTAAATCCTCAAGCAGCACATTTTATGTCGGACACACTCCCCGAGTTGGTCAAATCTGAAGGAGAACTCTAAATTATGGAGACAAGGCCGCAAAGTTGGCTAAAACTTCCACAGCTAGGAATACAAAGTTCCACCTTTAGAACCTCTGGCAAGGAATATGCAAAATACTCATGGTCATGCTAATATTTGGTCATGCAAATATTTAATCAAGTGGATCAGTATACAAAAAAGGATTCTAAGTTACAGTGACATAGATGGGGATCTTTTGATATACCCAAATTAGTAATCTAGGATGGAAAATGCAGGCATGAAAACTAAAGAATCAGAATGGGAAAGCTACTTATAATGGCACCAAGAGAGTTGCAACAAGGAGGAACATTGCCTCATCTCATTACAGGAGACCAACAAATAACTTTGAAATGTTAATCAAAAACTTTCTAATGTTTTATTTTTTTTTTATCATCAATCTTCACACTGCTGTAAGGACACTCCTGAGACAGGGTAATTTATAAAGAAAAGAGGCTTAACTGAGTCACAGTTCCACAGGACTGGGAAGGCCTCAGGAAACTTACAATCATGATAAAAGGGAAAGCAAACACGTCCTTCTTTACATAGCAGCAGCAAGGAGAAATGCAGAGCAAAGGAGGGTGTGGGGAAGCCCCTCATAAAACCATTAGAACTTGGGAGAACGCACTCACTATCACTAGAACAGCATAGAGGTAACCAGTCTTGGGATTCATTTATCTCTCACCAGGTCCTTCCCAGGACATGTGGGGATTATTAGAACTACAGTTTAAGATATTTGTGGGGACACAGCCAAACCATATCATTTTGCCCCGGCCTCTCCCAAATCCTGTGTCCTCACATTTCAAAACAAAATTATACCCTTCCCACAGTCTCACAAAGTCTTAACTCATTCCAGCATTAACTCAAAATTTCAAATCCAAAAGTCTCATCTGAGACAAGGAAAGTCTCTACCGTCTATGAGCCTATAAAACCTAAAGCAAACCAGTAACTTCCTAGAAACAATGGGGGTACAGGCATTGGGTAAATACATCCATTCCAAATTGGTGAAATTGCCCAAAACAAAGAGGCTACAGGCCCCATGCAAGTCCAAAATCCAATAAGGCAGTCATTAAACCTTAGAGATCCAAAATGATTTCCTTTGACTCCATGTCTCACATTGAGATCATGCTGATGCAAGAGGTGGTCTCCCACAGCCTTGGGAAGCTTCAACCCTGTGGATTTGCAGGGTATATCCCCCTCCTGACTGTTGTCACAAGCTGACATTGAGTGTCTATAAGTTTTCAAGTATACAGTACAAGCTGTCAGTGGATCTACCATTCTGGGTTCTGGAGGATGCTGGCCCTCTTCTCACAGCTCCACTACGCAGTACCCCAGTGAGGACTCTATGTGGAGGCTTCAGCTTCACATTTCCTTTCTGCACTGCCCTAGCAGATGTTCTCCATAACATGCCCCTGCAGAAAATTTCTGCCTGGACATCCTGCCATTTCCATATATCCTCTGAAATCTAAGTGGATATTCCTTAACCTCCCTTTTTGACTTCTGTGTACCTGCAAGCTCCACATCACATGAAAGCTGCTATAGCTTGGAGCTTGCACCTTCTGAAGCCATGGCATGACTGTACATTGGCCCCCTTTAGCCACAGCTTGAGCTGAAGCAGCTGGGACACAAGACACCATGTAGTGAGGCTGCAAAGAGCACAAGAGTCCTGGGGTTAGCAGGAGTGTGCCCTGTGCCCTGCCCTCAGAAACCATTTTTACCTATTAGGCCTCTTGGCCTGTGATGGGAGAAGCTGCTGCAAAGGTCTCTGATACATCCTAGAGATATTTTACCCACTGTTTTGATTATTAAGATTTGGCTTTTTGTTACTTATGCAGATTTCTACAGCCAGTTCAAATTTCTTACCAGAAAATGGGGTTTTCTTTTCTATCACACTGTCAGCCTGCAAATTTTCCAAACTTTTACGCTCTGATCTCCTTTTAAACATAAATTACAGTTTCAGATTATCTCTCTCAATTTGAAAGTTCCACATATCTCTAGAACAGGGGCAATATGCTACCAGTTTCTGCTAAAGCATAACAAGAATCACCTTTGCTTCAGCTCCAAGAAGTTCCTCATTTCCATCTGAGACCACCTCAGCCTGAACTTCCTTGTCTATATCACTCAGCATTTTGATCAGCGCCATTCAACAAATCTCTAGAAGTTCCAAACTTTGCCACATCTTCCTGTCATCTGAGCCCTCCAAGTCTCTAGGAAAGTTCCAAACTTTCCTACATTTTCCTAACTTCTTCTGATTCCTCCAAATGGTTTCATCTACTACCTGTTACTCAGTTCCAAAGTCTCTTCCACATTTTCAGGTTATCTTTACAGCAGCATGCCCACTCTCTGTGATACTAATTTTCTGTATTGATCCATTCGTGTGCTGCTATAAGGACATACCTGAGACTGAGTAATTTATAAAGAAAACAGGTTTAATTGGCTCACAGTTCCACAGGGCTGGGGAGGCCTCAGGAAACTAATAATCATGGTGGAAGAGGAAGCAAATATGTCCTTCATCACATGGCAGCAGCGAGAAGAACTGCAGCATGAAGTAGGGGGAAAGACCCTTATAAAGCCATCGGATTTGTGAGATCTCACTATCATGAAAACAGCATGGAGGTAACCACCCCCATGATTCAATTACCTCCCACTGAGTCCCTCCTACTACTACATGGGGATTATGGGAACTATAGTTCAAGATGAGATATGAATGGGGACACAGCCAAAACATATCAGTATCTCTTAAATAAATCCTTAGAATTTCTTACTTTTTCCTTGGAACCTTCCTGACCTCCACTTACACCCACACTTTGCCGTTATCTCTTTGAGATCTGTTTCCTCCTTATTCTGCAGTGAATTTTATCTCAGTAGAAATGTAACAGCAGAATTAAAAGAGGCAGAAAAGAAAGCAGAGAGATAGAGAATTTGGTAACTTTATACTTGCAGGTTGACCTTTGGGCTCTGAATTTTCTTTGATGAAGTTATGCATAAAAAGACCACATACATCAGTTTTACACAAACACTTGCAAGAAGAGGTGCCATAAAACCAAAGGAGCCCCTGAAATGGGGTCATTATCCTTGTTTTTTTCTCATTTTTAGATTGTTTCCCATGTTTTTAAAGGAAGGAATTGAGCTGTGGCCTAGATTTAGTGGAGTGAGTCAAAGTGTGCTGGTTGTGGGTTTGACTCCACAGTGTGTCCCCACTGTCATTTCTGCCCTCATACATGTCTCAGTTTCTCTCTTCAGTGATCTAGACCTCTGCAAAGCCTCAAAATGTGGAGTGACCAGCTTCTACATGTGCTTCCTGGAAAAGCCTTTCTAAACTAATTTTGTTAGAGGTTCCCTGTAGGGTCACTGCATATCATGAAGGGGCCAACATCTCAGATATTCCCCTTAGGCCTCTAGTTACCCAGAGTTGCCTTTTGGCTGAGGAAGGAAAATGCCCTTTCTCTTCAGAGCTAGGGAAACTCGGTCTCTCATTTATTTTTAAAAACAACAATTCAGTTTCTCACACAAATATGCAGACAAGCCAATCAAATTTAATTTCACAATAAAAAGGCAATAAAAAAGAATCTTTAGAATGTACCTCTGAACTAGCATTCGAATTCTAAATAATAACTTCCTTAGGAGACAAAAAAAATCCAGCCAGGACCACTCCCTGTAAACTGCTCTCATTCATCTGTAACTCTGTAGATCTCATCTGCCATTACACAAGCAAGGTCATATCCTTTCACAGTGCAAGGTACTCTCTGGTACCGCCAAAGCCAAGGAGGTCAGGTAATGTGAAACAGGAAAGCAGAGCATTAGACCTAGTAAGATTCTTCCCCTGACTCTTGAAAGTAACAGAGAAAACTGGAAACCTCAAAAAGGGAGAGTGGTACATTTGTTCTGAGTTATTTAAGGGATACCAGTCATTAGAAGCCTTTTCTAAATTTTCCTTGGTACTGAAGATGGTGAAGGGGGCAGGAGTTACAAAGTGGAAGAAAAGTAAATGAAAGAACATTTTTTTTTAAAGACAGGAAACAAACACAGAAAACAAGTGTGTTTTTTCTCTCTTTTGCAGCTGCAAGAAATTCTAGCCAATTTAGAGAGGCCTTATTAACCAAAATTTGGAATTCTTGTTCAGATTCGATTAAGTCAGGTAAAGCTGGTCAAATCTGACAGGAAAAAGACAAGAATAAACAAAAACCCATCCGTGTGATGACTGGGTACTCTAATGGTAAAAAGATATTAAGACCAGCTGGTTGTTAGTTTTAACTTTAGCCAAAACCAAACCCCAATTCCGCTACTTACCTAGGGATGGGTCTTAGGCTAAAGACTGCTCTCTACTACTCTGGAAGCAGGAAATAACTCAAACTCACCTTCCCTGTTGGAAGTAAACCCAAACTCTAGAGATAAGTAACCTGTCCCTAATCATTATGGAAGTAGGAAAACTTGCCTTCCTTGTTGGAAGCAAGTAAAACAGCCAAAAATGGAGTTGTACAGCAAAATGAACTTTAGATCTTGACCAAATTCTAGGATATCATGGGATCTCTGGAGAGGGTGATTTCAGGCCTCAGCAAATTGTCCTATTGGTTTGAGCCATAAAGAAAGCTCATCTGATATCAATCACTGATAGGATATTTGTGAAAGGTAAGAGGTACCTCCACTCAGAATCCCTCCATGGTTGCCAAATACGAAGCCCAAATATCTGAGACAGGTCTCAGACAATTTATGAAGTTTATTTTGCCAAATGTAATGATGTGCACCCATGACACAGCCTCAGAAGGTCCTGACAACATGTGCCCAAGGTGGTCAAGCCAGGTTTTATACATTTTAAGAAGACATGAGACATCAGTCACTATATGAAAGATGTACATTAGTTCTGTACAAAAAGGTGAGACAACTTGAAGCAGGGAGAGGAATTCCAGGTCATAGGTAGATAAGAGACAAAGAGTTGCATTTTTTTGAGTTTCTGATTAGCCTTTTTAAAGGAAGTAGTTAGATATGCATTTATCTCAGTGAGCAGAGAGTTAACATTTAGTTCTATCTTTCTTTTGTCTACCAGAAAATTCTTTGTGACGGAGATATGTAGCTTTTTTTTTTTATCTTAGTAGCTATGATTTTTAGAAATAGAACAAGAGGAAGGTTTGTTCTAAGGAGTTCCCAGATTGACTTTTCCATTTGGCTTACTGGTTTTGTGGTCCTAAGATTTATGTTCCTTTCACAATAATTACTAAGAAATGAGATATGCCAAACAAATACTGATAGGGTTGAAACAAATACCTTAATAGAGCACTATTGAAGGTTGATCAGATGATATGGTTTGGCTGTGTCCACACCCAAATCTCATCTTGAATTGTATCTCCCATAACCTCCACATGTTATGAGATGGACCTAGCAGGAGGTAATACAATTATGGGTGTGGATTTTTCTCATGCTGATCTCATGATAGTGAATATGTCTCATGAGATATGATAGATTTATAAAGTTCCCCTGCACATGCACTCTTCCCTGCCATCATGTAAGATGTGCCTTTGCTCCTCTTTTGCCTGATTGTGAGGCTTCCCCAGTCATGTGGAACCGTGAGTCCATTCAAACTCTTTTTCTTTATACTTTACACAGTCTCAGGTATTTCTTCATAGCAGTATGAAGATGGAATAATACAGTGGACCAAAAAGATCCCTTCTGTTCTCTCAACATCAAAGGGCTTCAGAAAAGTCATCATACATACACTGTAAAGAATGGAGAAATTTAAATAGCGAAATGGCAGAAATTGCGATGAGAAACTTGACCTGCAATCACTTGGGGCAATAGGTAGACTAATCAGATAAAGATTGACAACAGAGCCAGCATCCCTTGGCTCAACACCATCTCTGGGGACTCAAATCCTTATACAATGGGTGGGTAAATGGTGAGAGGGAGGAAAAGAGAAGTTTTAGGGACTTGTTTACATGGGAGCCATTACACTGTGATATCAACCCAATTGGTGAAGACCCAATTCAGGCTTTCAATTAGTTAAGAGAATACAGAAATGTAAAGAATAAGAAGACTATAAAAGTTGGAATATTTACACAGTGTGAACAGGTTATTTCTTCTTTGCTGAATGTTTTATTTGAAGTGAATACTACATCTGACTGGAGAATACTTCTACCTAGTGTTGTAAAGAAAACCTTGTTGATGAATTCTGAATGGAGATCATAATTAAGAATATAAGGGTTGATAGGGCTAAAATATAAGTTTTGAGAATTGGTATGTTTGAACAGGCTTTATGTGAAGGGACTGTATCTCTTTTACCTGTGTGTACTACGGGGTTGCATATTATGTCTGACTGAGGAAGTGTTTCTGTAAACAAGAAGGCATCTAAATTCACCATTCAAGCAATAATAACTGGGCATGATAAATGGGAATGAATAAGATTGTCTCAGTCCATGCAGTGTAGATTAGAGGCTGGAGTGCTGGCACAGACACATTCTATGTGTGGTAACTTTATAAGGAGCTTAGAATGGGGCTTATGTGTTATACTTCCTGGTGAGAACTATTGGGACTTTGGACTAGAAAATTTCCATTTGAGGAGCAATTACTAGACTACTATTAATTGAAACTGCTCCTACAATTAATGGGCAAAAAAAATACTAAAACTCAAAATACTCATATCTTGGGTGATATAAGAGAAACAATCCAATGGGAACAGCACTGCCCAGAACTTCCAAATAGAATTGAAATGTTTTATAAAGGATCATGGTACTAAGAAAATACAGTGGGGAGATACTCATGAGCTGAAAGTTTCTTTTCCTCTAGGACTTATTTTGGGAGTGCTTTAGTTGCTGCTGTATTCTGTTGTCAATTAGACAGTGCCCTATAAATTGCTCTTGACAAACAAAGAACTGCTTGGTTTATGAAGAGTACTTCTAAGGGAAATGATAATATCCTGTTTGGAAGGCCACCACTTCCACAGAAGAAGGTATAAACAAAACAGCTCAGTAGGCTGTACTGCATGCTTCTTGCAACAATCTTTTCATTTCTTTTTTATCATCCTGGCAACATGGTCAGGCAGAAAGACACCAGAAAACTGGTCTATTAAAGAGATGTCTACATGGAGCATGACCCAATGGGCATTTGAGGGGTGCATTAAATTAGAACATGTTGACGTCCATCAGAACTCTCAGGTTTGAAACACATTTAAAATCACATCCCTGTGTGCTCACTGCGCTCCGTGAGTCCATGAAAAATGGATATGGAGGCACTGCAGCAGTACAGAGATGGACTGAATCTAGACCTACTCCTCTTGCACTCTCTGAGGCACAAAATGCCAATAATGCTTTTTCTTCTGCCTGCAAAAGAAAGAACGCACATGGCTACATGGCAGATTTCCCAAGGCAAAGTCCTGAACATAGCTGGCAAGTCAAACTGATGCCAGTAGCCTCAAGGTAGCTATAAATGGGTCTTGACAGTCATAGACACTGAATGTGGACTGGCCTTTGCTTACCAAGTAGGAAATATAAACATTCAGAGTGCTATAAAATAACCAGAATGGATGATGTTGCACCAATTTAGACTGCTGAGTCACATATCTTCAGATCAAGAGATGCACTTTACAGTCCATAATGTTCATCAATAGACAGAGACAGTCTCCTCAGGGTAATAGTTTGATAGAGAATAGGAATGGGAAATTAATAGAGTGATTGCCTAGAATGGGCAGGTGAAGACATGAAGGGCTGGCTTACATGCCTTCATGAGTGTGTACTCATGCTCAATATGAGTGAAACCAAATGACTATCTCGATTAGATAGATCCCTATGCTTTCCTGGTGGAACTGAGGAGAAAGGCATAATGGAGCATGCTGCTATGATGATGACATTTATATATTTTTTTCTTTTACTCTACATTTCCTCAACTTTCTTTTTTCTATCTGATGCAGCAATTACAAGAACTGATGTAGCTACAAATGCCAACACAGAAATAATTTCTAAGCAAGAAACTCTATGTTTTTAAACCTTCATATCAAAATTCCTGAGGAACAGATGCATCAAGTTGTACTTTTACCCTATCTGGCAAAACTGTGGTTTACAGTGCTTCTGTGTTACCTGGAGGTCAAGGTATTCCACTAGTTTTGTAAGAATATAAATCTACCCTATATAAATGAAAATGAACTGAAGGGTAGAGACTTTCTAGACTAGTACTGTTATTTGCAATCTAGATCAGCACAGTGGCCAAATCTAATATGCCTTCCAAAGTTTAAAAAGTTTGTGTATAAATGGAGAAAAGGAAGAATAGTTCCTGAGGGTAAAGGAATGAAAAAATAGGATATGTAATGAGGGAAATCCAATACTACATTAACACCTTGAAAGAGGTTCAGAGCGAGAGACAACATTTACTCTTAGTTCAATCATACCAGATGCCTAAAAGGGTGATGCTATGTATGAGTGAAGCCTCCTCGCTTTTGGAACCTGACAAGATCAAATAGAAGCCCACAAACCTGAATAAACTCTCCTTGGGAAGTATTTTTATACATTGTAAGGATGAACTGTACTAATTGTTAATGACTGAATAGGTCCCTAGTAATGTGACATTACCTTGTAACATTTAACATTTTGTTACATGAGATCCACGGTCGACAACTAAGGGGTAACCTCTGTTATAATAAGAAATATGATTGGTCTTCATCCCCAGTTCCTGGCACAGAGTTCTTTATATATATATATATATATATATATATATATATATATATATATATACATATACATATATATACATGTATAATATACATTTATTATATATTACATATTATAAAAATGTGTGTATTATACATATGCATATATATATTTATAATACACACACACACACACACACACACACACACACACATATATATATACTGGGGTATATGTGCAGATCTTGCAGGATTGTTACATAGGTATACACATGCTATGGTGGTGTGCTGCCTCCAACCACCCCCTGCCACCAACAATGAGAGTCAGTGACTTTTCAGGTTCCCAAATACATCCAGGGGCTGGAAAGATGGCACATCTGGAGACAGCATGTAAACTTTTTATACAATCCCCCTCCCCATACCTGGCCACACGCATCTTTTTAATTTGGCTACTCCTAAGTTGCATCTTTTATCATAAACTAGTAAATGTAAAACAATTGGCCATAAATACTTGGTTTTATTTTTAAACTCTTCTCTCCTTTTTAAATGTAAGTGTTTAATCCATTCAATGTAATGTGATATTTTGTAAGTATTGGTTTAGGTTAACTATTTTTTTTAATTTAAACTCAGCTTCATCCTGGGATGCAAGGCTGGTTCAACATATGCAAATCAATAAACATAATCTATCACATAAACAGAACCAAAGACAAAAACCACATAATTATCTCAATAGATGCTGAAAAAGCCTTTGATAAAATTCAACATCCCTTCATGTTAAAGACTCTTAATAAAGCAGGAACTGGTGAAACATATCTCAAAATAATAGGAGTTATTTATGACAAACCCACAGCCAATATCATATTGAATGGGCAAAAGCAGGAACTATTATGTTTGAAAACTGATACAAGACTACGATGCCCTCTCTCACCACTCCTATTCAACATAGTATTAGAAATTTTGCCCAGGACAATCCGGCAAAATAAATAAAGGATATTCAAATAAGAAGAGAGGAAGTCAAATCACCTCTCTTTGCAGACAACATGATTTTATGTTTAGAAAATTCCATCATCTCAACCTAAAAACTCATAAAACTGATAAGCAAACTCAGCAAAATTTCAGGATACAAAATTAACGTGCAAAAATCACAGGCATTCTTTTATGTCAACTATAGACAAGAAAAAAGCCAAATCATAAATGAACTCCCATTCACAATCGCTACGAAGAGAATAAAATACATAAGAATACAGTTAAGAAGGGTTGTGAAGGATCTCTTCAAGGAGAGCTATAAACCTCTGCTCAAGGAAATAAAAAAGGACAAAAACAGATAGAAAAACCTTCCACCCTCATGGATAGGAACAATCAATATCATGAAAACGGACATACTGCCCAAAGTAACTTACAGATTCAATGCTAGGTTTCTAAAGCCAACCTCTTCTGCTTGGCTCATTGGAAGCCTTATTCTATTTTATGGAATAAAATGTTCCCTTATTCTACAACCACAAATAAAGCCAATTAAAATATTTACATTTGTGGTACTTTTTTTTTGACACTCTTAAGTTTTGCTGTTAGACTTATATCTCCATCACTTCACCAAACTATTATAAGATAAAGACATTTTTCAATCAAAGATTTTTCTCTCTTACTGATATTGTAACACCCATTCTCTGACTTCTGGGACTTACAAGACTCTCCAGTTTTCCTGATCTTTCTCTCCTGTTCTTGCCACTCTGTCTGCTCTTATTCTATGTTTTATCCAGGTTCATATTCTTCTACCTGAACATTCAATATTAAAGTTTAAGAAGTCTCAGATGTGGGTAATCAATATAATATATGCTGATGATTTACACATTGATATATTCAGTCTCTGAGCCCTAGGCCCATACAGACTATTGCTCATGCATATCACTTTTCTGCCAATTGTTTTATAGCTCTCTCAAACTCAAGACATTCCAGAATAAAATAATTCTCTGTCCTGAACCTGGTATTCATCTGTTATTCCCTGTGTCAGTGCATGATACCAGGACAGATACAATTGCACATCACACACCTAAAAAAATCATCATTATGTACCTCTAACTACCCCTTCCTCAATTTATCACTATGCTCTATCATTTTTATCTTCTAATCATTTTTCAAACTGGTCTACTTTTTTCTATCTCTACCACATCCTTTAAAATCCAAGTAACCATCATCTCTTACTAAATGTAACTAATTTCTAACTAAATGACTAACTAAAGACAGTTATGCATAGAGTTTAAATGCATTGATCCTGTAACCAGTATACCCGGGTTCAAATCCTGGCTTTGATACTAACTACCTTTATCACCTTCACTTACTGCTTCCTTGTTAGCCCTCATACCCAGACACTTTATCCTTCACACTCTAGCTAGGTTGATCTTTTTCAAATAGAAATTTGGTCACTTCACTTCACATAAGTGTTCCTTCCTCTATTAAAGAGGAGGCTTCCATGACCTACAAGGCCTTACATAGTCTCCCATCTAACTTGTAACACCTTCATTTCACATCATTCTTTCCTCTAATATCTGTTCATATCCTCCTCTCACTCTTGCCATAGGGCTTTTACATGGGTTATTTCTCTTTATGGAATGTTCCTCCCTCCTATTTGCCTCCTTAACTCTTGTTCATCTTTCTGATCTCAGTTTGAATATCATACTTAAGCATGATTCCCTGACTTACCTAACAAGTTGCATCAAATTGCATAAGAACTAATTTTCCAGTTGCATTGGTGGAGATAGAAACACATTGTTTTACTTCTAATGAGTGACACTTCATGCAGAGAATGAAACTATAGGGAGCAGATAAAGATTATTCACTCTCAGATGATAGCTTTACCTTCTCAAGGCTATGTGGAAAAGAAAGAATAGGATCCCTAGACAAATAAATGAGTTAAAGATTACAAATATTTCCCACTCCAATTAGAGTTTGGAGCACATTCACAGCCAAGAAAGACAGATGAAGCCATCATCACAGCTTATGATTTCTCAAGGAAATAGGTCTTTTCTTGTTTGGTCAGAGGTGGAAAAGCCATCAGCTGGTCTGAGGACTGCCACATCAACCATATGGAATTCCTTAGGCTACTTCATAGTGACATCAATCATGCCTGTCTCTTACAGAATCAGTTCAGTGTCATTCTGACTCTGAATTTGGGAAAACATCTGCAAACTGTTCCTCTGACAAATGTGACCAGGCAAGTGTGACCAGGCAGGCAACAACTGCATTGCTCAGGCACAGTGAGGGCGATTAGATTTAAACATAAAACCTAACACCATAAAAACCCTAGAAGAAAACCTAGACAATACCATTCAGGATATAGGCATGGGAAAGGATTTCATGACTAAAACACCAAAAGTAATGGCAACAAAAGCCAGTATATACAAATGGGATCTAATTAAATTTAAGAGCTTCAGCACGGCAAAAGAAACTACCATTAGAGTGAACTGGCAACCAACAGAATGGGAAAAAATTTTGCAAGCTACCCATCTGACTAAGGAATAATATCCAGGATCTACAAAGAACTAAAACAAATATACAAGAAATAAACAACCCATCAAAAAATGGGTAAATGATATGAACACTTTTCAAAAGAAGATATTTATGTGGCCAACAAACATATGAAGAAATGCTCATCATCACTGGTGATTAGAGAAATGCAAATAAAAACCACATTGAGATACCATCTCATGACAGTAAGAATGGCGAGCATTAAAAAATCTGGAGACAACAGATGCTCAAGAGGATGTGGAGAAATAGGAATGCTTTTACGCTGTTGGTAGGAGTGTAAATTAGTTCAACCACTGTGAAAGACCAGTGTGGCAATTCCTCAAGGATCTAGAAATAGAAATACCATTTGACCCAGCAATCCCATTACTGGGTATATACCGAAAGGATTATAAATTGTTCTACTATAAAGACACATGCACAGGTATGTTTATTGCAGCACTGTTCACAATAGCAAAGACTTGGAACCAACCCAAATGCTCATCCAATGATAGACTGGATAAAGAAAATGTGGTACATATACACCATGGAATACTATGCAGCCACAAAAAAGTATGAGTTCATGTCCTTTGCAGGGACATGGATGAAGCTGGTCATTCTCAGCAAACTGACATGAGAACAGAAAACCAAACAGGGCATGTTCTCACTCATAAGTGGGTTTTGAACAATGAGAACACATGGACACAGGGAGAGGAACATCACACACTGGGGTCTGTTTGGGGGTAAGGGGTTAGGGAAGGATAGCAGGGGGTGGGAATATTAAGGAGGGATAACATTAGGAGAAATACATAATGTAGGTGACGGGGGGATGGAGACAGCAAACCACCATGGCATGTGTATACCTATGTAACAATCCTGCAAGATCTGCACATGTACCCAGAACTGAAAGTAGAATAAATAAATAAAGAAGTCTCCAGCTATTTTTTTATTGGGGCCAATCTCTCTATTTGGCTCAAATAATATTTACTTTATATTTACATGTTCCAGTGTTGGTTGCATATATATTTAAAATTGTTATTTCCTCTTGCTGAATTGACCCCTCTATCATTTTATTGACCTTCTTTGTCTCTTCTTATAGATGTTGTTTTGAAGTCAATTTTGTCTGATGTAAGTATGGCAACTCCTGCTCTTTTTGTTTCTGTTGGAATGGAATTTTTTCTCATTCATTTATTTTTAGCCTATGTGTGTCTTAATAGGTGAAGCATATTTCTTGTGGGCAACAGATCAACAGATCTTGTTGTTTTTCATCCATTTAGCCAGTCTATGCGATAATTTAGTTTATTTCCATTCAATATTCTTACTGAATAATATATAGAAGTAAGTAAAAATGCCTGCAATTTGTTATTTGTTTCCTGGTTTGTGGTTCAGGACCGATTTTTATTTTCTGTCCCGTTTTAATGTTTTGATGTTAAAACTAGGTAGTATGAGTGCTCACCTGAGTTTTGGTTCTTTCAAAGGTGGTTTTCTTTTTGTGTGTAGATAGTTGTTAACTTGGTGTCTTTATGAAGGGGACAATCAGTGAAGCTTTCTATTCTGTCATCTTTTAATCTTTTATTTCTTTATTCAGGTGCTAAATGGATGTGTGCACTTTTTAATAGTTCATTAAGAAATATTATATATATGCTTTCTTGAATTATTTCAATGAAATGATTTTTAATATGCAATAATGCATTATTATTTCAAATATGGAATTGACTCCTGAATTAAACCTTCTCTATTATAATCAAGGTGCATAAACCAATTTCATATCTCAGAGGTAAAATCTTCAACTAATTCAGAGAATGTTCTGGAGAAAACAAACAAACAAAAACACCATCTTCTGTAAAATGGTATTTGCTTTGGGGGCCCTAGCACCAAGATAAAATTGTTTCTAAGAATCCTAATGAAGACACTAACTTAAATCATGCTCTTATGATCTATTAATCATGATACTTAGCATCATGCCACGTGGAAGTGCTATTTTATACTGATTATCTGACTATTTAATTCACACAAGTCTTTTCCATAAGGGCACAATTTTATTAGGTCCAAACCTGTATCTATTAAAACTTAATGATGAATACCTTGAACCTGGTATAGTATCTGAAATATCTGAGGGTCTCAATAAGTATTTGTGGACTGAATAGATCAATTAATGACTGAAACAAATATATAGTGCAAAAAAAATTCAGGGCATGGTTGTAGCTATAGGTGTTAAGTAGTAGAAATTTCTGCCTTCTTTAAATTGATTTAGAAATACAATAGAATAGTTTCACCATGATTGTGAAAGAAGGTCGTTTACATCCTGTCAGTTCATGAGATCCTTTATAGGAACACCAGAGTAGTTTTATCATTCATATTCCCACATTCTGACTTCTTTTTTCATCAATAATCAACCTAAAACTATACTATAAAAGCAGTATGCCACATTCTACTGCTGGACTAATCATGAGAGACAGAAGCTTGGGAATGTGCCCTTTATTTGGACTTTCAGCTGAGAGCATAATATTGCTTTGAGCCTTCCAAATAGCTCTGCAATATAATACTGACAGATTGGAAAATTAATTTATGACCTTGCAAGCTTTTTTTGTTCCCCAAAATAACAGAAATGATAAGTTTGTCTTTAAAACATTCCTGAAACATCCAGATAGCTTTCTATATACTCGTAAATGGTTCAATCTCATCTTTTGTTAGCCATTCCTTGTTATCAGGTATCTCTTTATATATGTAATTAAAAATAGCCCATCACTCTTCTGAAATTAACAGCACACTAATACAGCTTTCTCCTTCAAATGAAATAACATCTCATTTGTCAATAAGCAGTACCTTAAGGTTCCTTTTAAAATTTGCCAAGCATAACACACACTGAACAGCACATCACCCACATCTATAAACTCTTATTCAAGAGCCACTCAGAGCTAAATCATTACAAGGATGACATAGCTTATATACTACAATCTTGTTTAAGATTTTTTACATAGCTCTAAGCTTATAGGAATATTCTCAAAAGAGAAAAATAGGAATAAGTTTATTCTATTAGAAAAAGAAGACAAAACCATAAATATGTAGTGACTGATACAAGTGAGGATTTCCATTTCAGAAAACAAATACACTATTTCATAGAACAACACTTTACAAAATGAAATATAAAATAATTCTTAAATTTTAAAAGATTTCTAAATAATAGAAAAAATGTTTGCTACCTGGGGCTAGTCTATTTTTTCTCTCATTATGACTGAAATGACTGTTACTAGAGCTTCTCATTTTAGTTATAGAAAAGCTTTTAAACTTTAAATGTAGTATTATCAAACTATCATAGTAAACAGACATTACTACATCCGAGAAGTGATGTGTCTTATTATTTAGCTTTTAAATCACAGAAATGATGCTGAAGTAAGTGACTGCAGAAGAGTAAATGGTCTGAAGTAGGTTTCACGTATGTAGGCCATTAAAGACCAAAAGCAAGAGGAAAATGGGCTGTTGAAATAAATATAGTGGTGTACAAATATCAAAATGAATGATGGTCAAAATAATATATATAGATACCATTCCTTCACAAAGTACAGCTTAACCTCCAACTTTAACTGAATGTGTGTTGGACTTAGTGACTTCGTTCTGAAGACTGGAGTATGGAAGGGGATAATAGTAACATCATAGTAGAGAAATGGAAAATACTACCTTAACCAGATGATCAAGTTTAATGTTACCAGGGATGAGTCATTTTGATACCATGTACCCACTAATATGATGTGTTGGGAAAGGCATTTTATTTTTGTGGCCTTTCCTAAAATATAAATAACGACTGTCTAATCATGCGAAAAACAGCAGATAAATTTCAATAGAAGAACATTCCACAAATGCTTTCCCAATGCCTTTTAAAAGCAGCGAGACTCAGAAAAAAAACAAGGAAAGACTGAGATGCTGTCACAGCAAAAATCAATCTAATGAGATAGGGTGACTCCATACAATGTGCTATCTCAGATTGGATTCTGGAACATAAAAACAGACATTAGTAGAAAATTTCATAAAATCCAAAGTCGAGAAGCTGATTGATAGTAATCTTGGTTTCTTAATTTTAGTAAATATATCATAATTATTTAAGCTATTACCATTAGGAGTACACGATATAGGGAAACTAATATTTTTGCATATTTTCTGTAAATTTAAAATTATTCTGAAATATTTGTTTTAAAAATAATGCTAAAAGCCCATCTGATTCTTTGCCACCATCATTAAAATAAATTATAAGGGTTTTGTTTGAAATAAAAAAAGGGGGGGTTGAGACGGAGTTAAGAATAGCAAATGAATAGTGCACAGGCTTTGGGTGCTATTTCCTAGGACTACTGTAACAAAGTACTACAGATTTCCTAGCTAAAACAGAAGTTTATTTTCTCACTGTTCTGCAGCCTAGATGCTCAGATCAAGGTATCAGCAGGTTGTTTCCTTTTTAGGCCTCTTTCCTTGTTTTGTAGTTGGCCATCCTTTCCTTGTGTCCTCACACGGTCATTCTGCTGAGTGTCCATGTATCCTCATTTCCTCTTCTTATAAGAACAATAGTCATATTGGATTGGGACTCACCCTAGTGACCTCACTTATACGTAACTGCCTCTTTAAAAGCAGTATCTCCAAATGCAGTCTCATTCTAAGGTACCTGGGATTAAGTCTTCAACATATAAATTTTAGGGGATAAAACACAGACCTGACTTACAGTCTATACTACTTTTATGTGGCCATATGACTTTAGATGAGTCAAACTCTGAGTATTAGCTTTTTTTGTTTATCTTTTAAAACCTTTGAGATAGACACAATAAAATTCAGCTGCAGGGTTGTTTAGAAACTAAAGAATCAGATACCATTACAAGAACTTGTTTTAATTGGTATTTGCTACACAATTTCCTCCCTTTCCCACCCCATACCCACCCCATTTTCATATGTAATCCATGTATTCCTGCTCTTCAGTCAATTTTCTATGTGCCCTTGAGCAGGTCAACTGTTCAAATGTTAGCTTCTCAACATTAACCTGAAAATATTGGGCTACATGTTCTCTAAGAACCTATGACTGAAAGAATCCATGATGATCACTGGCTGTAATGTGATTAGAGTGGTAAGTTGAACAGAGCAAGTTATATACATATATATGGAAATTAAATATACATAAAGAAATGTTAAAGTTTGTTTTGTCAGATTCATTGTTTTAAGACTCATTTCAAAATCACATCATCATGTCAGCCTAACATAACATACGACAGCATGGTTGTGTAAGTCCTTGTCTAGAAAAGTTAAACAGGCTGAGTGGGAAAAATAAAGAAGGTTGTATTTTATTAGAGCTTGTATTCTGGAAGGGGCATATTGTGGTCTGAATATTATTTCCCTGCAGCATTTATTTGTTGAAACATAACTCTAATGTTATAGTATTTGGGAGGTAATTAAGCCATGTTGGTGGTGCCTTCATATGAATGAGATTAGTGCCCTTATAAAGGAGACCTTAGAGAGATCTCTTGGCCCTTCTGATATGTGAGGACACAAATAGAAGGCACCAGTTACAAGAAAGAGGGCATTCCCCAGACATTGAATCTTCTAGGTCCTTTTTCTTACACTTCCAATAATATAGAAATGTGAGAAATAAATTTCTGTTGTTTATAAACTACTCAGTTTATGGCATTTTGTTCTAAGCAGCACAAACAGATGAAGACAGAAAAACAAGAGACAGAAATCCACTGAAAAAGGAGCAATTCTGCCCCACCCTCAGTAAAAGTTAGGTCTAAGCATTCTTAAACAGAGGATTCTAAAACAAGACTTAGTGCCCACAATAATGAACAAGCAATTCCCCTACTTAAATTGTACACAACAGTGCCCAGCACAAGGTACTTGCCATATGTACAGGAGTTGTGCTGGTGGTGGTTATAATTATTATTTCTGAGGCAAACTAAAGGCTTTTAAATTCTCCTACTACTCTCAGTGAAGAACAACATCACAATAATGATTGAGATGCAATTTCATACTGACCTGGAAACATGTGGCCTCAATGTCAGCATTAAGTTGATTTAAGGAAAATTTTTTAAATGATTTTTTTGCACACTTGAATGTTTGGGCTAAGATTTATATTTGCTAAATCAGTTTATGTGAAAATGAAGGGAATATCCCGAGAGACTTGATAGCTTATCTATAAGTACAGTATATAACAAACTGTACAGACCATTACCAGTTACGTGAAAAGTGAGCTTTGAGTGTGTTAGTGTTTCGCAGTGAAAGAAATAGCAGTACTGACATGCAGGTGACTCTGCTGCCTACTTTGAGACATCCAGAGTCATAAGATTTATTTCAAGTACTGTCTGCAATATCAGAGCTCAGGCACTACAGGAAGATAAGGAAACAACCATACAGTTTGGTGCCAAACAAAGAAAAAAGGTTAATTAAATAAGACAGCAAATCTATAAATAATTTAAAAGTCAGTTGCCAGGAAATGCTTAAAATGCCAGGATAAATTTTCATTTTTGCCTTTGTTAGAAGGTAATTGAAAATAAAAAGCAGCATTCAAGATTTGAAAATAGTAGCTTATACAGCTCTTCTTGATAAAAAAGAGAGGCTGGTCTCCAAGGGCTGTAAGCCTTTCATTCTTCCTTGAGAAAGTTCACCCTTGCCAACAATTTAGCACTACCTGCTGATAGACCTATATTTTATCTACTATTTCTTAATTTTTAAGCAGAAAAAACAATGTTACAGTATAAGGAGGCAGTGGCAAGAAAAGTCCAGGGCCCCACAAAAGGGAAGTGAGAAGGCTGTTCTCTTCAGTTGGTCCTGCAAGATTTTTAAAATCTCCAAATGTAACTACATTTATTGGCAGGCCAGATTAGAATACTCTCACCAAGATATCAGAACTACAAGCCAAAATCTAAAGCCGACCTGGGGAAGAGCAAATTGTAGAAGAAAGATTCTGTGTTAGACTGCATTCTCTAAGATGACACTCGATGAGGCACATGCCTATTTTTCTTATGGGCAGAACCTGTGACTTCCTTCTAACCAATAAAATATGGCAAAAATGATGGCAGAGTCCCTCAAGTGCTTATGTTACATTATAAAAGATTTCATTTTAGCAGAATGGAGTTGTTATAGGATCCTTGTGGGTGTGGCTTCACCAGCCATAAACCTCTGTGTCCTGTGGTACCTTTGCTTAAGTTTTGCTCTGGCCTGCTGGACTCTTTCTGTCCACTCAGCCTGGCAGGCTGTAGTTGGCTTATGCAACCAGTCTGGATCCACAACTGCCAAGGCATGGAGTGATAAGGGGTGTGTGAGCAAGCATGAGATCCAGCCGCTGCACACAGCCAGGCATGCTGGCTGCAGTGGGGCAGGCAGCTCCAGATGCCAGCATGGGCTCCAGCTTCCTTCAAGACTGTGCCTGGACCAGGCATACCATAAGCATCTTCCACAACTGACACCAGGGAATGCAGTGATGCCCAAAAGCTTGGAGATGCCAGGAACTGCAAAGTCCTAAAGAGGGTATCATAGCCCCTGCTCAAGGAGCTCTGAGGTCTGGGCTTCCCAAAGGGCCATAGCACCACAGCACTTCTCTCGTTTGTTCGTTTCCTCTTCTTGTCATCTGCAATGTGGTAAGCAAGGGGCATGTTACAGCTCTGCTCCTGTTACTGTTCTTTTTGCCCATCCATTCAGTAGGTCCTGAGTTCTTGTCCTGAATCTAGGAAGAATTAGGTATGCAGACAAGCGGAGGGTAAGAATGATGAAGAGGAGCTTTATTAAGCAATAGAAGAGCTCACAGAAGACCTTCAGTGGGTAGGCCCTCTCCATAGCCATGGTGTCCTGATAAATGTTCAGTTCTTAGCAGAAAGGGTAGTTCCTCTCTACTAGGCAGCTTGTCCCAACAATTTTTCACCTCTCAGCATATAGGATAGCTCCTCTCTGCTAGGAAGATCATCCCAACGAGCATTCAGTGCTCAGCAGAGATGGTAGCTTTTCTCTGCAGGTAGGTCATCTTGTTGTCTCTTCGAGTCTGGCTGAATCCAGGGCTTTTATTTACGTCACAAAGGAGTAAGTGTGTGCCATTGGTCCATAGGCAGCCACGGGCAGTCCCAGAAAGAGCACCACAAGTTTCCACTCTGGCCCCTGGGACTGGCAGCCCAGCCCCAGGCGTAAAGCCCTCCTTGACTTGAAGGTAAGATTTCACCAGGGACCTGCCCCCTTCCAACCAGCAGTCTGCCTCCTGCTGCTATTCATGGCTCCCAGGCTGTTCATGCCAAGGGGCACCTGCAGGCCAGTGCCAAGCTGCCCTAAGCCTCCACCTCAGCCTCCTTCCCATGCTTGTGAGTGTCTAGAGTGTGGAGGAGGCTGAGGTGGCAGAGGCCTATTGTGTCAGCGCTGCCCCAAGCATGCACATACCCGGCCAGGCTGTAACAGTGCCTGGACTTGGCTTCAAACTTACTCTGAGATTGGAGCAAGTGCCAGGGGTAGGGAGAGGCCAGGCAGCAGGAGAAGACACCTCTAAGCCTGCAGGAGCAAGTGCTTAGTATTCCCTGGTGCCTAAAAGTGCAGAGATGCTTAGTTCCACAGCCGTAGCTGGGCAGTTGCAGCTGTACCTGGGAGGACATGATTCCTTCCCACTACTGGCCCCCAAGAGCACACAGAGGCCCAGGTCCACGGCTGTGACTTGGGTGTCTGCAGCTGTGGCCAGGAGGGTGAAGATCCTACCTGCTCCTGGCTCCAGCCAGCTCTGTGAAGCATGGTACCACCCTAGGCCCAGATCCACCTCAGGGCCCTACTCTGCCTACTCCTCCATGTCCAACCACATTGCTATCCTGCTGGTGAGTGACCCAGTTTGGCCCCATCATTTCAGCTCCTAGCATGGTGAACTCCAGGGTGGCTCCCAGGGGTGGGCTCTAGGGATTGCCCACCTCCTCTCTGTATTTTCCCTATAATGGCAGCAGGCAAGGTTCGAGTGGCACTGGCCCCAGCTAACTCTGCACAAACAAACTCAATGCTCTCAGGGCTGGCCCCACTAATCCTGTCTGTGCCTTCAGCCAGGTGCTTGCAGGCTCCCAAGGCAGGGCAGGGAGCAAGGTGGAGGCAACAGCAGAGGCTCTGGGGCCATGAGAGGGTAGGGGTGGCACAGTCAGCTGCCTTGGGGATACAGGGCACAGGAGACCCACCACCATCACTTCTGCTCCTACAGTTGTTCCTACTGCCACCATCTGTACCTCCCTGCTGCAGCTGGCATGACAGCAATGACCATCTTGGACTGCCTGCCACTGCCATCATAGTGTGAAATACTCCTGCTAGCTTTGAAGAAGCAAACACTATAATGAGAATACGCCTGTGAGAAAGCCATGGGGGAAGGGAACTGTAGATTCCTTCAGGGGCTGAGAGTAGCTCCTGAATGGCAGCCGGGATGAAATGAGATACCTCAGTCCTATGACCACAAGGAATTTGATTCTGTACATGGAGGTTGGACATGGATGAGTAGGCAGAGTAGGGCCCTGAGGTGGATCTGGGTCTAGGTGGTTTATTATTTATTATTACTTTTTTGAGATGGAGTGTTACTCTTGACCCAGGTCCACTGGAGTACAGTGGTACAATCTCAGCTCACTGCAACCTCTGCCTCCCAAGTTCAAGTGATTCTCCGACCTCAGCCTCCCAAGCAGCTGGGATTACAGGCACATGCCACCATGCTCAGCTAATGTTTTGTATTTTTAGTAGAGACAAAGTTTCACCATGTTGGCCAGGCTAGTCTCAAATTCATCACCTCAGGTGATCCACCCACCATGGCCTCCCAAACTACTGTGATTACAGGCAGGAGTCACCTTGCCCAGCCTCATTTTTAAGTTAAATGCACACCTATGTGCGTTGTGGTGTTGTTTACAATAGCAAAGACCCGGAACCAACCCAAATGCCTATCAATGATAGACTGGACAAAGAAAATGTGGCACATATACACCATGGAATACTATGCAGCCATAAAAAAGATGAATTCATGCCCTTTGTAGAGACATGAATGAATCTAGAAACCATCATTCTCAGCAAACTAACACAAGAACAGAAAACCAAATACCATATGTTTTCACTCATAGGCAGGTGATGAACAATGAGAACACTTGGGCACAGGGAAGGGAACCACACTCACTGGGCTAGGTGCAGTGGGGGGGTAGAGGGGGGGGAGGGACAGCAGTGGGTGGGGAGGATGGGGAGCAATAACACCAGGAAAAATTCCTGATGCATGTGACTGGGGAGGATGGAGACAGCAAACCACCATGGCATGTATGTACCTATGCAACCATCTTGCAGGATACAGGTTGTGCACATGTACCCCAGAGCCAAGAGTACAATTAAAAAAAAAACATGACTCCAAGGCTAAGATGAAAAAGAGTTTGGTCAACATCCTGAATTCATCCTTTGGAAACCCTAGCATAGCAGAGGACTAAGCTATGCTTTTCCTGTATTTCTAACCCATGGAAACTGTGAGATAATAAATAGAGACTGTTTGAAGCCACTAAATTTGTTGCACTTTGTTACTTAACAATAGTAAATTAATACAGAGTAGGTCGGTAACATCCTGGGATTAAATGTATAAAATAAGATTTATATTCTGGAACCTACGTAATCTCTCAATTCTGGACCAATAAAGAAAGTATTAGGAAGTCACATCTTTCTATAATCCCTCCAAGAAAACATAAGCTTCCGAATCTTACTAAAAAAAGAGAAGAATTTTTCACATCATTGTTTCCAAAATATTTTTCTGTCCTGTGAATTTCAGGAAACAGATGAAAATCCCATTGTCAAGATTTCTCTGTTTATAACAAAAAGGCCTGTTATCCCCTTTAACACGCAAGATTTGAGTAGATAAACTTAGTCTGTTACAAATAGGGCCCATGGCATGCCATGCTTAACTCCAGCATGTCATAGAATTTCTTGACTCTTTGAACTGAGTCAAATGAAATGTTTAGCATAGGATTTCTCAACCTTAATACTATTGACAATCTGAGCTAGATAATTATTTGTTGTGGGGTGGATATCTTGGGCACTGCATGGTGTTTGGCAGCATTCCTGGCCTCTACTCACTAATTGCCAGTAACATCTCTCAAGTTATGACAACTAAATTGGTGTGCAAATATCACCAAGTATCTATCTTGTAGAGATAGGGGTAAAATTGTCCCTGGTGGAAACCACTGCTTTAGCATAAGATCTTTTTGAAACAACCTGAAGACCAATGGGAGGTGGCCATTGTGAGAGCATTGAAGAGTAAGAACAGAAGCAGTCTCCCACAGATGAGGCCATGGGCCTCCCTTTCTTTCTTCTCACTGTGCCATTGTGCCTTCATCACCTTCCTTTCCATTGAGCACTCTGTCCATGGGGAACTTGGGTTCACCTGAGGTCCCAGGACACTCCAATACACTGAAAATATCCTCCCCTTTTTCTCTCACGGAGAGGCTTCCACGCACCTTCTCTCTGCTAATGTTCTAGCCTTTCAGTTTTAACACACACCTAAATACCACATTCTCCACCCTACAACCTTCACAGAGAGTCAGTCCAGTCAACTACTTCTGAGCCAGGCCCTTTCTCTCCTCCACCGTCTGGAGTGAGATGCTCTCATGGGCTTTTTCAATATGACTGTGCCAAAGGACTAGCATTCTGACATGGAGTTCCCTTTGCCCAAGGGTTCAGGCCCATTCCGCAGAGGCACACTGACAGGCCATTGATTTGATTCAGCTCCCAAGCCTCTGAACACTCAGATTATAGGGTTAGAAAAGACAGACCTGGTGGCCTGAGGTGACATGTCTATTCTTACATCTGCTATGCACACAGAGTTCTCTAATTTGTCAAATTAGAGCTGGCAGGCTTCTGAAGGCTACAACCTGTGGCCACTCCTCACCTGACTTCAACAGACTGGAGAAGCAGGACAGGTGAGGCGTAGACCTCATTCACAGTGTGACTCTGAATAGTAAATGTTTCCTTCCTGTGAGAAGTTTTCTCCATGGAAAGGTGTCTGAACCACAGCAGAAACTGCCTCCTCAGACTCATTCTGAGTCATCAGTTACCAGTGAGATAAAGAAAATCAGTATTTAGCCTCTTGCTGGGTGCTTTATACTAGACAGAAGCTACTCTCTTGCACCTTACTTTAGTTAACAATGTTACTGTCCTACCTATATGTGAAAATGGAATGGTGACAGATGGAAAGAGAGCCAGCAGTGAGCAAAGACTCTTTAACTCCATCAGTGACACTCTAAGTAATCAAAAATTCTTATTATTCAACCTCCTGAACTATCTTGAGAAGATGCGCCCCCTGCTGAGGTAGGAATAATGGTCATGGAAGGCATTTTTATTTTTTACCCTAGTTATTTTTGTTCTTAAATTTACATATTTGTGATAAAAATTCAAACATTATAAAAATACATAATGTGAGAGTGACATGCTGCCAACCCCAGAAAGACAATCACTAATAATATTAATGGTGCATCTTTTTCCATTATTATTTTTATACATATTCAAATATGTATATTATTTGAATATACATAAAAACGTGAGCATGTTTGTATGACAGTATATATGTCTTTACCTCATTCTTGCTAATGACTGTATAGTTTGCCTTTGTATGGATATGCCACAATTTCTTTACTCAGTTTCCTACTAATAAACATAACATTATTTCCTATTATTTTTAATTATTAAAATAATAACCATTCTTGTTCATTACCCTTTGTGCCGAGTAGTTCTATAAGATAGATACATACAAGTAGAAGTATTGATTAAAAGAATAGGGGAATTTTAGTTTTAAAAAGTATTGTCAAAATAACCCCTCCAAAACTGTATTAATTTATACTCCCACTAAAAGAGTTAATGAGAATACATTATTCTGCATTATCTTGAGAACTTTGAGCTGAAAGAAATCATTTTTCTTTATTATTTGCTAAAACAATAAGTGAAAAACCATGATCTCATGGTTACATTATTTCTCTTCTTTAGCTATGTTACTTTTCATTATTTGATTATTATTGAAGTAGAATGTCTTTCTGAAAGATTACTGGCCATATGTGTGTTGTGTTTCTATTCTATTCTTATCCTTTATCCTTTGCACATTTTTTGCTTTTAATCTACTCATTCTTTTCTTGCTTATTAATATAAATTCTCTGTATATTGTGGTATTTACCATTTCTCTGTTATATATATTGCATGTCTGCAGTGACTACAATAGATATTTAACATTACCCATTGTATATTTTCATGTACAATATTTTAAATTAATAAGCATATCTGTTCATCTTTATTACAGATTGCTTTTTCTTAGAAAAGTGTTTTCTTTACAAAGATTATATAATTTCATATATATATATATATATATATATATATAACTAAAATATTTAGTTTTACCAGAATATTTCAGAGGGTATAATATGAAATACAAAATGAAACTTTTTCATATATACATAACCAATTGTCCCAACACAATTATTTCTAATTATCAAAAGAATAATAAACCACCCTTTTAAATAATTTTAAATAGGTTATAATAAATTTTCATAAACACAAAAATCTGTTTCTCAATCATTCCCTTGATCCACTTGTTAGTTTGTGTAGCAGTGCTACTCAGCTTAAGTTACTATTTTAGTATGTTTCTCATCTTACAGGTAAATTCCCCTCATATAATAAAAATAGTTTGACATTTATTTTTTCTTCTATAGGATCTTCTGGATTAAACTGTGAAGTTTAAACTATGTTATTATTTTCATTAACATTTCATTGAATTTATAAATTACTTTGGAGAGAAACAAACAATTTTAAAATATTGGGATCCCCAATCCAACATCATAGTATGTTTCATCATTTAGTCATGCTTTCTTGATAAATTCAACATAGATTTATAGTCTTTTAAGATCTCACAAACTCATTGTTAAGCTTATTTGTGATTTATTAAAGTTTAGAGTTTAGGTCATGGTTACCAATGGAATTTTAAGAATATACTTTAAAATTGATATTACTGGTATATGGGAAAAAATATATGTGTATATCCTCTCATGATCAGCTGATTAATTCTGAAATATAACAAAAAGGACTATACTGATTAATATTTAGTACCTGAAATAATTGCTATTAAAATATAAATTATAATATTTATTTAATTATAAAATTAAGAATTGGGTGTGTTTTTCCATTCTTTCACTGCTGTAAACAAAATACGTGAGACTGGATAATGTATAAGAAAAGTAGATTTAATTGGCTCGTGGTTCTACAGGCTGTAAAGGATGCATAGTGGCTTCTGTTTTGGGGGAGTCCTCGGGGAAATTACAATCATGGCAGAAGGTGAAGCAGACATGTCTTACATGACCAGAGCAGGAACAAGATATGGTGGGGAGGTGCTACGTACTTTTAAATAACCAGCTTTGTGAGATCTCCCTTACTCTCATGGTTAGATCACGAAGGTGATGGTGTTAAACCACTCACGAAGCATCAACCCCCATGATCCAGTCACCTTCCATCAGGCCCTACCTCCATCATTGGGGATTACCCTTTCAACATGAGATTTGGGTGGTGACACAGATTCAAACCGTATCATTCAGCTTTCCCAATCTCCTTGTTAATTAAATGTATTACATACCATTGATTATTTGTTAAATGAAGATTAGTTTATAGTTAAACATTTAATGAATGCAACTGGGTTGCATGTTGAACTACTGTGGGTACCACAGAAAACGATCGGAGTCCATGGTACAATATCAGTATTTTCAATTTTCCCTCTTATAGGGAGCACATGTCATCATATGAATCAGAGCCTGACATATAGTAGGCCCAGAAGGATATTTGCTGCATTATATACTGTGAGAAAATAATGGTGGTAGTATTATATCATAATTCAAAGATGCTATTGTTCAGTGAGAGTATATCTGACATGACTGTATTTCTTTATTGCTGCAACTTCTTGGAGCCTACCTTTATCTCATAAATCTCTGTATGCTTCCTAATTTCTTGATTTTTCAAATAATATTATGGAGAAATTAGTTATCTGTTCTAAGGACTTATACTTTGTATAATATGTTAACTCATTTAATCTTTACAACAGTTCTATGTGGTATGTACTATCACTATATCCATTTTGCAGATGAAGAAACTAAGGCTTCTCAAGTTTCTGAACAATTTCAGTGATTTTCCCAAGGTCCCACAGCTGGTAAGAAATAGATTTTCATATAAGCAATCTGGCTCCAGATCCTGCTCATGGTATCTAGCTGCCTGTTTTTCCCACTGGCTTTTTTTTCAATTGGGTCCTTTTAAATTCTCTGCAAGGTGTATAAATTAAGTTGTCCAGATTGATAAAAAGAAAGGTAATTTCATCCATTAAGAGTTTATTTCTAATGAACTTTCGAATGTCAATATTTTTCCCATGAGAATTAACATACAATAGAAGAATCTGGATTTATATTATCTTAGATGGAACTCTAATAATACAGGAAATTAATACCTAGAGGGAGAATATAATTCCCTAGGCTCACAGCAGGGATTAGTTGCAAAGGAGCAGGAACCAGGCCTTCTAAGGCTGGTTTCACTATAGTCCCTTGGGAGGATAGACAGTTTTGCTTTTAGACACTGAAACAAGAATTTCACTACCATTTGGATAGACCAGGATATAGCTGGTAAGTTATAAGTCAGGATATGGCTGGTAAATTATACCTTCAGGAGGCAGAATGCTGATACTAGGAATCAATCCATCTCTAAAAGCAGAAGGTGTCCTTCTAAGTAGAATCAAACTTAGAAACAGTCAGTCCACAAAAGCTAAACATCTCTTTGTACCTGGCTATCTCCCAGCAAGTGAACACTCATTTTACTTGAGCTTTTCTGTTTTTCTTGCAAATGATTAACCTTTGGAAAATGTGAAAATGTCCCCTTTATTATTGTGGTGAAACAAAGGTTTGGAAATGGAAAATGTCCCCTTTATTATTGTGGTGAAACAAAGGTTTGGAGGGGAAAGAAGGAACATTCAAACATTTTTGCAAATATCTCCCACAGGCCAGCTGGTAGAATTATTGGCAAAAAGTACAGTCAGGACTAAACAACTGCAAATTTAAAAAGAAGTGTGTGCATGTGTGTGCGTGTGTGTGTGTGTGTGTGTGTGTGTGTGTGTGTGTGTGTTTCTGGGAATCTGTTTATAATAGAAATTAGCCTAACCAAAAGTTTCTAAGAACTGTCACTCAGCATCATCATTCCAGCTGTGAAATGGTGCTAGTGAGGCAGATTATTCCCTATTATTGATCTAACACAAAGGAGTAATCTCAGTTAAAATAGTTAATGTGGCAAGATGGCCATCACCATGTATATCAATATCTCCTTGCAGGTTCACATGATATACTAGCCTCCAGCCACTGAATGTGTAAGTGAGTGGGTCTTGTTTATTATCCTGGAATATTATAAACAAAGCAGGAAAAGATTTTCAATTAAAAGGACATAACACATGTCTCTGAATGGAATACAACGATTTTTAGATCACTTTGCTCTCCTCATGTAATTAAACATAATCCAGATGTTACATAGCACAATATGAAATGAAGTCCTTGAGTCTTACTTTTGGAAATAGCCTCAGATTCACAAACAGAATACATGAGAATTTTTGTAACATACTTTATTCTCTGCAGATCATATTGTCTGACTCACAGATTCCAGTATGTTATGTGTCTGTTCTTAAATGCAATAAAATGATTTTATTGTTTGATAACTTACGATAGCATAAAAATTTTTAAAAGATGGCTGAATAGAAAAAAAGTATCTGTCTAGAATATAACATATTTCCCATAAAATAAAACTGCTACTGAATTAGTCACATGTAAAAATCCTGAATTGTAATAACTCAAATATAAGTATGGAAAACAAACTGTGCCTCATGATACAACAATACTGTTATTTTGAAAGATACTTTCCCCAAAAAATCTTTTGAATTTTGACTCATCAGCATGTCTGTGGATTTATTAGACTCAATCAGGCATGAAAATATTTGTTTTCCAATACTCAGTAAGATGAAATGTATACAGGGACCTGATAAAAATCAAACAGGTCTTCCCCTCTCTCCCTTTCTTTTTTAAAATATATTGTCTGTCATCAGAATTATCTTTTGTTCCAAAATACTTTAAAATAATTTGTGTTATTTTCATATCACTCACAAATATCTCCATAAAATCCATAGAGATATTCACACATATAGAACAGAGTTATGCGAGGATACAACGAGACAAATCATTATTTCAAATTATTCCACCCACATCAAATAGCTTCCTATACCTAATTAGAAATTTATTATTAAAAATGCTCTTTATAATAGGTACACTTTTATAAACAAATAAAAACAGTGTTGAAATTGTAGAAGAAAATTGTTTTATACAGCATCAAATACCTTTATTTTTACCCTTATTCGTGTTCTATAAACTGTAATAAAAATCCATATCTTATTGGCAAAGACACAAGAAAACTATAAATACTACAAACATTTACAAGCATGAACACACACACAATAGTAAATATGCTGCCTTATACAGAATACAGAATGTTATAGAGCCAAATATATATAGTCTTGAAAGAGGAAGTAGAACAACATGGCTCAGTAGAGCCCTCCAGTAAACGTCCCCCTCTTCCCGGAACATCAAATCAAACAACTATTCAGCAAGAAAGCACCACCATAAGAACTAAAAAAATCAGGAGAACAATAATAGTACTTTAACATAATAATTTTTTAAATATTTTTATTATTATACTTTAAGTTCTGGGGTACATGTGCAGATCTTGCAGGACTGTTACATAGGTATACACATGCCATGGTGTTTTGCTGCCTCCATCCCCCAACATCACCTACATTAGGTATTTCTCCCAGTGTTATCCCTCCCTAACCTCCCCACTCCCTGCTATCCTTCATATAATTCCCCACCCCCAACAGACCCCACTGTGTGATGTTCCCCTCCCTGTGCCCATGTGTTCTCAATGTTCAACACCTGCCTATGAGTAAGAACATGCTGTATTTGGTTTTCTGTTCTTGTGTCAGTTTGCTGAGAATGATGATTCCCAGATTCATCCATGTCCCTGCAAAGGACATGAACTCATCCTTTCTTATGGCTGCATAGTATTCCATGGTATATATGTGTCACATTTTCTTTATCCAGTCTATTATTGATGTGCATTTGGGTTGGTTCCAGGTCTTTGCTAAACAGTGCCGCAATGAACATATGTGAGCATGTGTCTTTATAAAAGAACAATTTATAATCCTTTGAGTATATACCCAGTAATGGGATTGCTGGGTCAAAGGGAATTTCTATTTCTAGGTCCTTGAGGAATCGCCACATTGTCTTCCACAATGGTTGAACTAATTTACACTCCCACCAACAGTGTAATAGAGTTCCTATTTCTCCACATCCTCTTGAGCATCTCTTGTCTCCAGATTTTTTAATGATCACCATTCTAACTGGCGTGAGATGGTATCTCAATGTGGTTTCAATTTGCATTTCTCTAATGACCAGTGATGATGAGCATTTTTTCATATGTTTCTTGGCCACATAAATGTCTTCTTTTGAAAAGTGTCTGTTCATATCCTTCACTCACTTTTTGATGGAGTTGTTTTTTTTCTTGTAAATGTGTTTTAGTTCTTTGTAGATTCTGGATTTTAGCCCTTTGTCAGATAGGTAGCTTGCAAAATTTTTTTCCCATTCTGTTGGTTGCCAGTTCATGCTAATGCGTGTTTCTTTTTCTCTGCAGAAACACTTAAGTTTAATTAGATCCCAAATTTGTCTACTTTGGCTTTTGTTGTCATTGCTTTTGGTGTTTTAGTCATGAATTCCTTGCTTATGCCTATGTCTTGAATGGTATTGCCTAGGTTTTCTTCTAGGGATTTACGGTGTTAGGTCTTAATATAATAATTTTAAAGATACATTGATGATGGTAGAAAGGATAGTTTTGAATTGCCTACGTCGTACATCCTGCAACCCAAGGAACTTTAGTGTGAAGAAAGAATGTGTATGCTTGGGGGAGGGAGGCCAAAGTGAGTATGGCAATTTATATTGGAACTCAGGGTTACCATGTCACACTGGAACACAACACAGAAGAATTCTCTGAGCACCCACACAGAGAGCATTTATACCTGGCCAGGGCCAAAGAGAAATCCTTTGCCCCAGTAGGAAGAACTCCAGTCCCAGAAGTCTTCAGCAACAGCTAACCTAAGTGGCCTGGGGCTGTGAATAAATTTGGGTGGCAGTCAGGCCACAAAAATTACAATCCTTGGGCAAACCTTGGTGTCACACTTGTCTTAGAGTTAATGGGTTTGGTGTGTGATGCAGCACAACACTAACTGTGGTAGCTACATTAGTGCCTACATCATTTCTCCCTTAATGCCAGGCAGTGAAATGCAGACACAGACTCCACTTGGGAAAAATAGAGAAAAGATTATAGAGGACTTTATCTTGTAACCTGTAAAATAAAGTACCAGGAAGATTCCTTTTGCCCCTAATTCTAGGCTTTTGCTCCTGGATGGTGGTTCTGAACTCACCCTGGACCAGAAGGCAATCTGCTACCTTGGTGGAAAAGATCCAGTACCAGCAATATTCATGACCTGCTGACCAAAGGGGCCTTGGCCCTTGCAGAAACATCAGGGATAGCCAGAAAGTAGAGACCACAGGGCTTGGGTGAGCCCCAGTACTGTGCTGGTCTAGGAAGCTAAGGACTTCTGGTGGGACTCATTAAGGTACGACATTTTGAGGTCACAAAAGTACCCTCATCTTCTTTTTCCAAACTCTAGGCAGCTCATAACAGAAAGAGACTCCTTTTGCATGAGAGAAACTGATGAAAGAGAGTGAGAGACTTCACCTGAAAACCCAGAGAAGTCGTCATTAGTTTTCTCAAATCCTCCAAGGCTATGTATCTAGCTGGGAGTCTGTAAGAGTTGCAGAGTTACTAGGTTTAGGGCACCCCCTAGTGCTAAAATGGCTGCAGTAACCCTAGGCTTAGGTCATCGTACTGAATTACCTTTAAATTATTGGAAAGTACGCTCAAGAAAGATGGGCACAAACCAGCCCAAACTCCATAGATGAGAATAAATCCCTAACTTGTTAAAATACAGATATAAACAAAGATATAGAAGCATCAAGAACACCTAAGAAAACATGACCTCACCAAACAGACAACCATGTGGAAATTATAAAATCATATGGAAATTAAACAGTATAGCCCTGAATGACCAGTGGTGAAATGGGAAAATTAAGAAAAAAATAAAAAAATTATCAAAGCATATAATAATGGAAATACAACATTCCAAATCCTATCTGATACAGTAAAACAGTACTAAGAGGAATGTTTATAGCAGGAAGTGCCTACATCAGAAAAGAAAAAAAAAAAACTCAAATAAAAACTGTACAATGCATCATAAAGAAATGGAACAGCAAGAACAAATCAAATTCAAAATTATTAGAATAAAAGTAATAAGGATATCATAAATAAATTTTAAAGAAATAAAATTAAAACAATACAAAACATCAACAAAATGAGATGTTATTTGAAAATGTTAAAAAATGGACAAATGTTTGATAGACTAATGAAGAAAAAAGAGAGAAGACCTAAATACAGTCAGAGATTAAAATAATACATTACAACCAGTACTGCAAAAAATCAAAGGATAACTAGAGATTACATTGAGCAACTATACGTCAACAAATTGGAAAACTTATCAGAAATGGAAAAGTTCCTAGACACATACAGCCTACCGAGATTGAAACGTAAAGAAATTCAAAACCTGAACAAATCAATATCTAGTAACAAAATTTAAGCCATAATAAAAAAGTTTCCCAGCCAGAACGAAGCCCAGGATCAAATGGCTTCAATGCTGAATTTTACCAAACATTTAAAGAAAACTAATACCAATGGTACTGTAACTATTCTGAAAAATAGAGGAGAAAAAAAATGCTTTCAAACTCATTCTATGAGGTTATTATTACTGTTATACCAAAACCAGGCAAAGACAAAACAAAGCAAAACTAGCAGCCAGTATCCCTGTTGGGCATTTATGCAAAAACTCTAAATAAAATACTAACAAACCAAATTCAGAAACACATTAAAAATTATTCATAGTGATTAAGTTGGATTTATTAAAAGGATGCAAGCGTATTTCTCCAAACACTAAACAAACCATGTGAAACATCATATCAACAGGATGAAGGACAAAAATTGTATGGTCATTTTAATTGATACTGAAAAAGAATTTGATAAAATTTAACAAAAATTCTAAAAGACAGGTACGTTAAAAATGTACCTCACTATAATAAAAGTCATTTATGCAGACCAATGGCAAGTATCATGCTGAGTGAAGAAAACTGAGATCTTTTCCTCTAAGGTCTGGAATATGACAAGGATACCCACTTTAACTACTGCTTTTTAATATAGTACAGGAAGTCCTAGTTAGAGAAATCGGACAAGAGACAGATATAAAGGACGTCCACATTCACATGGAAGAAGTCAAATTATTTTTGTTTGCAGATAATATAATCTTATATTTGGAAAAAAGCAAGAGATTCCACAAGAAACACATTAGGACTGATACACAAATTCAGTACATTTGGAGATACAAAATCAATACAATAATTAGTAGCATGACAATAGTGAAAAACCTGAAAAATAATAAAAAATAATCTCATTTACTTTAGCTTCAAGTAAAAATGAATATCTAGTGATAAACTTAACCAAAGAAATAAAAAGTCTCTGCAATAGAAACTATAAAATATTGATGACAGAAATTATGAGGACACAAAAAACTAGAAAGATATTCCATGTTTATGGATTGGAAGAATCAATATTGTTAAATTGTCCATAGTAACCAAGGCAATCTATGAATTCAATAAAATCCTTATCAAAATATCAGTGACGTTTTTCACAAAAATAGAAAATACAATGCTAAAATTTATGTAAAACCACAAAAGACCCATAATAGCCAAAGCTATTCTGAACAACAAGAACAAAACTAGAGGGATCACGTTACATGCCTTCAAATAATATTATAGAGCAATAGTAATTGAAACAGCATGGTATTGGAATCAAACACACACATACACACACACACACACACACACACACACACACACACGCCAGTGGAACAGAGTTAAAAACAAAAAACAAAAGCAAATCTATACATACACAGTGAACTCATTTTTGACAACGTTTCTTTTTTTTTTGAGATGGAGTCTCACTCTGTCACCCAGGCTGGAGTGCAATACATTGGTGTGATCTTGACTCACTGCCTCCCAGGTTCAAGCAATTCTCTTGCCTCAGTCTCCCAAGTAGCTACCATACCCAGCTAATTTTTGTATTTTTAGTAGAGACAGGGTTTCACCATGTTAGCCAGGATAGTCTCAATCTCCTGACCTCATGATCTGCCCATTTCAACTTCCCAAAGTGCTGGGATTACAGGCCTGATCCACTGCACCCAGCCCAACAAAGGTTTTAAGAACAGACATTGGGAATACAACAGTCACTTCAATAAATGGTGATAGGCAAACTGTATATAGATATACAGAAGAATGAAATCTGACCCCAATTTCTCACCTTGTTAAAAAAAAAGGGCAAAAGAAATTAAAATCAAAATGGATTAAAGAATAAAATGTAACAATCAATAAAGTTAAGAGACAATCCACCTGTAAAATATCCACCTGACAAAGGTTTAATAACTAGACTATATAAGGAACTCAAGCAACTCAAAGGGAAAAAATTCTAATAATCTGAATTCAAAATGGCAAAGATATGAATAGACATTTCTTAAAAGTAGACACACAAATTGCAAACAGGTATACAAAAAGTGCTCAACATTACTGATCATCAGAGAAATGCAAATCAAAACTACAGCTTGGTCTTCTCTCACCCCAGTATAATGGCCTTTATCAAAATCCAGGTGATAACAAATGTTAGGATATGGAGATAAAGAAACTTTTGTACAATGCTGGTGAGAGTGTAAATTAATACAACCACTATGGAGAAGAGCTTTGAAGGTTTTTCAAAAATCTAAACTAGAGGTACCATATAATCCAACAATCCCACTTCTAGGTATATATTTACAATGAAGGAAATCAGTATATTGAAGGGATATATGCACTTCCATGTTTATTGCAGCACTTATTCACAATAACCAAGATTTGGAATCATCCTAAGTGTTTATCAACAGATGAATGAAGTACTATTCAGTCATAAAGAAGAAAGAGATTCTGTCATAAGCCACAACATGGATGAAATTGGAGGTTATTATTTAGTGAAATAAACCAGAAACCAAAAGACAAACTGCATGTTCTCAGTTATTTATAAGAGCTAAAATATGACACAATTGAACTAATGGAGATAGAAGGTAGAATGATGGTTACCAGAGACGGGGAAGGGTCTTGGGGATGGGGGACAATGGGTGGGGGAGTGGAGATGGTTAATGGGTACAAAAAATAGAATGAATAAGAGCTCGTATTTGATAGCACAACAAGGTTACTGTGGTCAATAATAATTTAATTTCACATATTCAAGTAACTAAAATGGTATAATTGAATTGTTTGTAACACACATAAATCTTTGAAGTGATTAATACCCAATTTTATCTGATATAATTATCTACCATATGCCTGTATCAAAGTATCTTATATACCCTATAAATATACCTAGTATGTACCCATAATAAGAAAAATGTGTAAACTAAAAAAAATGACATTCTTCACAGAAATAGAAACAATTCTAAAATGTACATGGAATCAAAAAAGACCCAGAATTACTAAATTAATCTTGAGCAAAAGAACAAACCTGAAGGCACTGTATGTGTTAACCTGACTTCAAATTATACTACACAGCCCTAGTAAACAGTACAGTATTGCACTGGCATAAAAACAGACACATAGTCTGATGAAATAGACAACAGAGAATCTTAAATAAATCTGTGTATTTACAGCCAACTAATCTTCAACAAAAGTGCTAAGACTCTATGCACTGTGAAGGGCTATATATGTAAAATGACCCCAAAATGCAGACGAGCTGAGAAAAAATAAAGGAAGTAGGTAAGTCCAGCTTGTTCTGATGTCATTTTATTGGGTAACTTATGGACAGAAATATGGTCTTTGGTTACCTCAAAAGGTAGATCTCCACACCATCACCCACTAGACCCACTAACTATATACCCTAAAGGACAGGCACATGTACTTCAGAAGAATGGGTAGAAATTTGCCTGAAGGGCAGGGTTTACAGTAAGTATCAGTTGATCAAGGTCAATTTAATCTAAAGGAAAGATTTATGGTAATTACTTATGCTTACACAAGGAACAAGAGATAAATTGGAAATCTCATAGGCATTCCTATAACCTGGGCTAATTAGAAATTAACATGGCAGATTCGTTTCAAAGATGGAGTTACCTTAGCCTCCACGTCCACCCCGCTAATCTGGCTGTGACAATCTCACATGCCTTTCTTTTTTGCAATGGTCCCCGGACCTTTATTTGAGGAGGTTGAGGATGGCATCAGTTTGTTTTCTACTTGTAGAAGAGCTTGCAGCAATAATACAGACCATAGCAGGCAATAACATCTATGCCAAGTAGATATCTTTTTGCTTAATGGCAATAAATATTCTTCTCAACCTGGAGGAAGATGCCAATGCAACCCCCATTCAAATGTCCCCTACTCCAGCCCAAGATCCTTGGGGAGTCCTAAACAACATTTGCTATTTGCCCTTTATCAGCTCTGGTAGAGATGCATCTGGTCAAACTTTCTTTCTTTTTTTTTTTTTCCAATTTATTTATATATTGTGTTGTATTTTATTTTATTATTATTTTTGAGATAGGGTCTCCCTTGTCACTGAGCTGGAGTACAGTGGTGTGATCTTGGCTCACTGCAGCCTCAACTTCCTGGGCTCTAGTGATTCTCCCGCTTTACCTTCTTGAGTAGCTAGGAATACAGACATGCATTTTTGTATTTTTTGTAGAGATGTGTTTTTGCCATGTTGCCCAGGCTGGTCTTGAACTCTTGGGTTCAAGCTCTCTGCCTGCTTTGACCTTCCAAAGTGTTGGAAATGCAGGTGTAAGCTACTGTGTCTGGCCTGAACTTTCCTTTCAAACATGGTAAATGGACGCTCCTTTACAGTTGTCCCAAGTCCTTGGTACAGTGCCGGCCCTGTACTTGTCTCAGCTGAATTAAGTTTCCTACCTAATAGCTTGAGGACAAACCTTCACCCACCAAGGCAAGGTACTGAACTGTAAAAGTACCCTAAGTTGTTCCTTGAAAATGTCATTTTTCCTATCAATCAACCCTTCCACTTCATGATTGTATGGCAAGAAAAATCTCCAGTCTTTATCTCTTTCATGTCCCCAGTCTTGTACATTATGTTGAGTGAAATGCTCACTTCAGTTGCTATCAATGCAACGAGGGTATTTATCCCTGATACTGGACTACCCCAAGTCCTTAATAGTGGCTGTTTGGTTTATCATTTTTGCAAAGAAAAGTCTGTAATAATCCCAAGGCAATGTCTACACATTTTGGTGCACACTTTTTCTCAAATCAGGGGTTGGATGTAGTCTATCTGCTAGCCCCTCACATGGCTGGTCGTCTTATGAATTTGTCCAGGTGTCCTTTGTGGGATGTGGCAAGGGAGCACTCAGAAGCAAACTGAGCAGTCTGATACTTGTGACAGTAAATCTGCATAGTAGAGATGTATACCTGCTCCTTTGGCTATTTGCCAGACCACTCATGTACTGAAAGGTTCATGTTTATGTACCCAATTAGCTAGCTCAAATGACTGCAAGAGAGCCAGCATTCTAATATTTGCAAGAATATCTGTCTCCATATTACTGAGAGGTGAATCTGACCAGTGTGCTGAAACATAATGCAGTTAGCTTCATGGTGAGTTCTTGTAGTCTTTCCCAAATATCTTTCCACATAGCAGCTCCTCATAAGGGTGTCTTCAGGACATACGATTCATCTTGCTCCCATTGGACAAGACACATGGAAAGACTCTTAAATTCAGTGCCACTGTTTGTACAGAGAACTATAAGCCATAGCTCCTGGGTACAAACCAATTGCAGCCCAGAGTTCTACCCATTGACTGCTTTGCTGCATTACCACTGCAAACCATATGGTATCGGTCTGTGGTTGTACAGCTACTGCCTTGTATACACAAGGGTTACTTCAGCTCCACCCATCTGAGTACCAAGTGACCCCTAGGAACTTTATAGCTGGTCCTGAGCCTTGTACCTTTTGTGGATTGATGGCTCATCTTCTGGATTGGAGACAGGTACACAATGAGTCAAGGTGTGGCCATAGCAGTCACAAGTCTTTGGAGGTCAGCATAACATCACCAATTTAATGTAACTATTTTACAAAGGAGGGGGTGGTAGACATATAGTTAAATATCTAGTAATCAATCTATAACAAATAGTGGGGCTATGTAGATATCCCTGAGGTAACACTTGAAATGTCCGTTGCTAGCTGTTCCAAGTAAAAGCAAATTGATCCTGTGAGTCAGGATGAAAGGGATACTGAAGAAGGTATTGACTAGATCTAATGCAGTATGTTAAATTCCTATAGTAGTATCAGTTTTTCTGTCAGCTGAGTTACATAGAAACTGCAGCATGTATCTGGGGAGCCACCTTTAATTCCTGGTAGTCTATCATTATACAACAGGTGCCATCAAGTTTTCCCACTTGTCATGCGGAACTACTAAATGGGCTCTGGGGTGGTGGAATAATCTTAGCTTTGGCCAGCTCCTGTATAGTGGCTGTAATTTCTTCCATCTCACCAGGAAGACGGTGTTGTTTAACATTAGAAATATGCCCCTTTTTAAATATCTTTCACTATCCCAAATTGTAGGTAAAATTTCCTCACAGATGTTTGTAAAACACATCCTAAAAGGATATCCATACCCAACATAATCTCTGGAACAGCTGAAATAAAGATAGTATAGTAACTAAAGAAGTAGTGAATTCTGCCCAATACTAAGAGGGAGGGAAGTTTGCTTCTCTTGGATTGTTCATCCCCCATAATCATCTATAGCTGCCCACTTTGCCAGGGTGGTTTTCTGTATTTCCATAAGTTAAAGTGCATTCTGCACCTGTGTCTACTAAAGCTAAGGTTCTCTGCTTGTTTGGGGGATTCCAGTGGTTCGTGAGCTCCACATGGGGCCTCTGGTCACCCCCTATGACTTGCACCTGGAAGAAAACTTGACCACACCCTAGTCTCTAGGCTGGGAGGAGTCTGCCCCTGGAATGCATAGACTGTAATTCTTTTACCTGGGATTATTTTTCCTCCTTCTTCCTCCTCTGACAGGGCACAGGGGATGGTCCTAAGCTGCTGAGCAGGAGTTAAGTCCTTCTAAATGTCCATCTATAATGACATTAGGTTGCCAGTCTATACTTTCTTAGTCTACCAAAGCTGAGATGAGGTCATAACATGTTTGTTTTCTGATAACCTTTACTAGGCCTTTTATACCTCCCTTTTTTTAGTTCAACAAATTTAACATCTTATTTATTTTTCCTGGCTAACAGGTTGGACCTTCCATTTTCAATTTTTCCAAGATCAGTTATAGTTTCCCTCACATCATACACATCTTATCCTACAAGGAGGTTCAAGAGAGATAAGAGGGGACCATGCCAATCTGGTAGGGACAGAGGCAAGGACTTTGTAACAAGTTATATTTCATGCCCACTGCAAACACAACCTTACCTGGTCCTGCAAATTATTGTGTATATATTCTCTGCCACAAGCCCAGCTCTCTTAAATTGCTCTGCACTTACTCCAGGGATTGACATAAAACCATGATTTTCCTCAACAGTTCTAGCATTGTGCAAATGCTGTCTTAAAGAAGGACGAGTCGTTACATTGTTCATTTTTTATCCTAAACTCCCTGTTAGGGAGAAGCCATCTCCACCAGTGTCCCACAGATGCACCATTAATGTAATACATTAATGGTGATGCATTAATTAACCGTAATGTAGTGAGCTTTCTTTCAGCAGCTGTTTACAGGTTTTTTGCCATGTCTAATAATACTGCCAAGGTGTACTCTCAGATAGTTAAGACTTCCCAGAAACATTATTACCCAGTTGCCTGTGTTGGGTCTTTGCTTCCCACTGCATGCATGGTCTTGCTCTCAAGAGGGGAACAGTTATCTTTCTTCTCCTGTGAGATTATCTCTATGTCTTCATCTCACTAAATAGTTGCTTCCACGCAATTCTAAGTCTTAGCATTCCAGTCCAGTTAGCAAAGATGGCTCACCTCATTGTTTGTGCACCTTCCTCCCTCCCTGTGGCACAAATCAAGTAGACAGGCTACAATTTCTAACTGTGCTTTATGAGTTTCAAGCTTGGCCACTAAGCTTGACACTAACATAGACATGGAGGTCCGCATATCGTTTTTTAATTATAATTGTTTATCAATCTTTCCCACCATCATTCTTCTGCTAATTGTGCTTCCATGGCCATTTGTACAGAACATAACAGCAACCAACCCACTGTTGCCACTGTCTAGCAGCCTTCCCTACCTCAATGGGGCATGTGGCTTTCCACTAACAAGCATTCTAGGCCCTCTGGAATTTTTAGGGCATCCTCATGTGCACACCGTGGTCCCTGGGAATCTAGCAAATACAACATCACACCACCCCACATAGATGAGGAGGGCCACCCCAGATTTTTCCCTCAGACGCTTCTTTCCACTTGTCCATACTTCAGTTCTCAGGCTCCTGATGAGATTGACACTTACTTTTTGAAAGGGTCATATACATAAAATGATCCCCAAACACAGGAGAAGCCAAGAACCAAAGCAGACAAGTTCAGTTTAACACTATAATTTGATTCGATTGGGGGATCTTATGGACAGACATATAGTCTTGAGTGGTTGCAAGACAAATACATCTCCACATCATCACCCTCAGACCCAGGAATAATATACCATAAGGGAGGGTCACACATGCTTTAGAGATATAGGGTAAAAATTTGCCCTAAGCACAAGATTTATTGTAAGTAGGAGTTTATCAAGGTTGATTTGCTCTAAGGGCAGAATTTACAGTAAGTACATGCTCTTACAAAAAAGAACAATAGATAAAGTGGAAACCTCAAAGGCCTTCTCCAAACCTGGGTCAATTAGAAGTCATTATGGAGGAAGAACTTCCAAGATGGAGTTACTTTAGCCTCCACAACATACAATGGAGAAAGCCCAGTCTCTTCTATAAATGGTTTTGGGAAAACTGGATATCCATATGCATAGGAAAAAACACTAGGTCTCTATCTCTCACCATATATAAAAGTAAAATCAAAATAACTTGAGTACTTAAATGTAAGACCTGAAAATATGAAATTACCCAAAGAAAACATTGAGGAAATTCTCCAGAACATTAGTCTAGACAAATATTTCTTGAGTAAGACCTGAAAAACACAGGCATCAAAGCAAAAATTGACCAGTGAAATCACACCAAGCTAAAAATATTCTTTACAGAAAAGGAAGTAATTTAAAAAGTGAAAAACAACCCATAGAATGGAAGAATATATGTGCAAACTACCAACCTCAAAAGGAGTTATAAAGAGAATATATTAAGAGCTCAAATAACTTAATACAAAAATAATAATCCAGTCCAAGCACAGTGGTACGTGCCTGTAATCCCAGCACTTTGAGAGGCCAAAGCTGGCAGATAACTTGAGGCCAGGAGTTCGAGACTAGTCTGGCCAGCATGGCGAAAACCCATCTCCAGTAAAAATACAACAATTAGCCAGGAAGGGTAGCGCTCCCTTGTAATCTCAGCTACTCAGGTGGCTGAAGCATGAGAATAGCTTGAACCAGTAAGCGGAGGTTGCAGTGGGCAAAATTCAAGCCACTGCACTTCAGCCTGGGTGACAGAGTTAGATTCTGTCTTCTAAATATATATATATATATATATATTTTTTTCTACCATATATATATATAGACACACACATACACACATATACATACACATATACACACACACACATATATATACATACACATACATACATACGCACACACACATATATATATATATATTCCAATTAAAAGATGGGCGAAATATCTGGATAGACATTTTTAAAAGAAGACGTACAAAGAGGTGTAAGAAAAAATAGGCAATTTCACTGCACGTAAGATAAATGAAAATCAAAAATAAAATGATAATGTCATATTACTTCTGTCTAAAAGGCAGACAATAATGTCAAAAAAAAAAACAATCATGGTTGCTAGCAAGAATGTGAAGAACAGGGAACTCTCAACAATGCCTGGTGGCTCATGCCTGTAATCCCAACACTTTGGGAGGCCAAGGCAGGTGAATCCTGAGGTCAGAAGTTCAAGACCAGTCTGGCCAATATGGTCAAACCCTGTCTCTATTAAAAAATACAAAAAAAGAAAATACAGCCGGTCATGATGGCGCATGCCTGTAGTCACAGCTACTCAGGACGCTGAGGCAGGATAATCCCTTGAACCCAGGAGGCAGAGGTTGCAGTGAGCAAGATCATGCACTCCAGCCTGGGTGACAGAGCAAGACAATGTCTCAACAACAACAACAATGACAACGAAAGAATTAGGGAACTCTCACACACTGTTAATGGGAATGTTAATTCATAAGCCAGTATGGAGAAAAGTATGATGGTCCTCAAAAACCATATGATTCAGCAATCCCACAGCTGAGTATATATTCAAAAGAAAGGAAATCAGTGTATCAAGGAGATATGAGTACTTCCATGTTTACTGCAGCACTATTCACAATAACCAAGTTATGAAATCCACCTAAGTGTACATCAACAGGTGAATGGATTTTTTGTAATGTGGTAGATATACACAAATAAATATTATTCAACCATAAAAGATAGAATTTTGTCATTTGCAACAACATGGATGGAACTGGAGGACATTATATTAAGTTTAAAAACAGGGCAGGGAAAAGAAGACAAATATTGCATGTCCTCACATATATGTTTGAGCTAAAATAGTTGATCTCATGGAGTTAGGGAGTATAATGATGGTTTCCAGATCTGGGAAAAGTAGATAAGTGGAAAGAATAAAGAGGAATTGGCTAATGGGTACAAAAATACAATCCAATAAAAATGAGATCTTATGTTTGGTAGCACATTAGGGTGACTAGTTAAAATAGCTTAGTGTATATTTCAAAATAATTTAGAAAAGTGGAATTGGAATGTTTCTAACACAATAAATGGTAAATGTTTGAGGATATTCCAATTACTATTTAATATTCCATTATCCAGGTAATGAATATCCCAACTACTGGTTTTAGATCATGACACATTGTATGTTTGCATCAAAATATAATATTTACCATCAAAATACAACATTTACCTAAAAAAATATGTACTATTATGTATCCACAGAAATTCATATACATACGTGTGTGTGTGTGTGTGTGTGTGTGTGTATGGTGTGTTTGTGTGTTTGAGAATAAAGGCTTCACTCAATAGATATATTAGATGAAGAAATTTTCCATTCTGAACTTCAATTTCTACCTTGTAAAACACCAAGGAAAATGTGTTGTAATGTAATTATGATACACAAAGAAAATAATGTGAATGTTCATTGTATAAACTAGAAAGTGTTGTACATATGAAAGGTTTTGTTTTTGATGCCTTTTTTCTTCTAAAATTCTGTATACAGAGTCAGCATAAAATGTTTATTAAATGAACTATACAATTATAGGGCATAATTTTATTGACCATATAACTATGACAGTTTCTCACACCATGATGTTGTCTTCTAATTCTATTGTAGTTAACTACTTTTTTTACACTGTGAGATAGACTTGAGTTAAAATCACTATGACCCTGTCAATTCTAGTTGATTATATATGAGAAAAAATATACATTTTCAGAAATGAAAAATTGTTAATAATTGCAGAACTAGAGACCCGAGGAAATATAAAGCACATGTAACTCTATTATAGTAAACTTAAACACTTCAATCACATGGAAAATTTCTAAGAAAATAAAAGTGAGCAAACACAAGTATATAAATAACCATGAAATACATTGATAAAGATTAAAATTAATTTTAATTATTCTTGATTTCTCTCTCACACAAACAACTTGCACTCACTCTGTAATAAAATCCCACTTTTTTTCTGTCTTCAAACTATATCCAAAATATAATTAGCTGTCTCAACCTCAACTGCTGCCACCCAGATCCAAGCCATCATCATATCTAGCCTAGAATTTTGCATAATAGCTTCTTAATTGGTCTCCCTGCTACATACTTTCTCCCCTTCGACATGTCCTCAACAAAATAGCAGAGAGAACTTTTCAAAACAAAATTGTCAGTCAGTCAAGATAGAGTAATGTGAATCAGATTAGTTCTCCTGCCTTAAGCAAGAGGAAACCAGAAAAATGTTAAGCATGTTTTCAGGCATTGGAAGACAAATGATACAGAAATATAATATCTGAAAGAAGGACAACAAACAAAGTAAGCACTAATTATTTCATCAGTGTATCTCATGTAAGCAGTTTCTAGGCTACATTTGAGGCAGGAGTAACCCATTCGGAGTCTGCAGTCTTGCCGAACTAAGGAGATGCAAATAGAAACCTGGAAAGAAAATTTGAATGGGTTAGAAATTTGCAAAACATATTACTGGAGAATAGGGAAGTACACGAAGAGAGTGAGAGAGCTGCAGAGAAATACACAGAGGAATCCTCGCATGTATGTGTGAGTACTTATTTATGCATGCATGCCTGAAAATTATCTGAAATACTGAAAAGAATCATCAAACGAGAGTAGGCAAAGCAATTACTAAAGTCCACACGGATGAATAAATAGGTCCTGCTTCCACAAATCAGAGGAGAAAGACTTATAGGTCAATACATCATAGGTTTGAATCCCTAGAATGGTATTAGATTAGTAGTGAGGCTAGATTAGCTTTAGACCTAAGATTGCTATGAACCACATCTAACAAAGATAGAATCAAGCCTTGAAAGAATTTAATTAATTATAAGTAACTAATCTGGAAGCCAGAACAAAATCCAACACTATTTTGTAAATACAATACATTGTACTACTCAACAGGTAAATCTCCCTGGTATGCAAAGCAGCAGGGAAATATGACCCATTACTCATATTAAGGAGAAAAATATGAATCAATAGAGAAATCCAGAAATAATACAGATGATAGAACTAACATCCACAGATATTAAAGCAATCATAATTTCTTATATAGAATATGCTTATCATGTGTTTAATAAACTAGACAAACATACGAGCATTATGAGGAGAAAAACAGAATAAATTTAAAAGTGCTAGATGACTGTAAAAGAAAAAAATGCAATAACCGAAATTAAAAATCCACTAGATATTATTATAAGCAAGTTAGATTTTACAGAAAAAAATCAGAAAACTTAATAGAAAAAATTATTTGAATTGAAGCACAGAGAGAAAAAGGAATGAAACAGGAACATAAAGAGAGCATGAGTGAGCTATGGGAGAATAATAAGCTATAACAATGGCTAGAAATTTTCAAAATTTTAAGAAAAAGATAAACTCACAGATTTTAGAAATGTAACAGACTCCAAGGAAAATAAGCCGAAGGATTCAAACCAAGACACTTAGTCAAATTGCTTAAAGCTGGTGATAAATATAGTTTTTAATAACAGCCAGAAATGACTCATGACATACAGAGGAACACAGATAAGAATGACAATGGACTTTTCTTTAGAAATTATAACCTGGGGAGAAATGCCAAATGTGGGTGAAGGGGAGGAAGGCAGCAAAAGACACTGCCATGTGTGTACCTATGCAACTATCTTGCACGTTCTGCACATGTACCCCAAAACCTAAAATGCAATAACAAAAAAGAAAAGAAATTATAAGACAAGAGATGGTAGGGAAATATCTTTTCAGTGCTTAAAGGAAAACAAAATTATCAACCTAGAATTTTTTATCCAACAAGAATCAAAAGTGAAAGTGAAATGAAGACATTTTCAACGTGTTTATATTTTCAGTGACAGAATGTATTAAAAGCACACTTGTATTAGAAAAGATTTTAAAGGAAGTTCTTCAGAGTAAAGAAGAATTGATACAAAATTAAAATTGTATCTACACAAAGAAAGAAAGAGCCCTAAAATACTAAATGTGTGGCATATATAAAATACTTTTATACAATTTAAAAGCCATATCAAAGATAATTGACCATTTAAAGCAAAAATAGTAATTATGCATTGTGGGGATTATAATGAAACATAAAAATAGAGCAAACAAAACAGAAAGGTGGAAAATAAAAATATACTATTTTCAGCTTCTTTCACTATACTTTAAATGATATGCTAGTATTTAAAGGTAAACAATAATGAATTAAAAATGTAATGTTGTAAGCCTAAAGCAACCAAAAATAAATGAATAAATCAAAGAGAAATAGCTAATAGGCTAAGAGTGGAAAGAAAATAGAATCACAAATATGGTTCAAGAGAAAGCAAGATAAGAGTAAAAACTGAAATCAAGAGCAAAGGGAACAAATAGAGAATGAATAGCAAGCAACATAGTAGGTCAATATATTTGCATTGAAACCTACTATGTTGCTATTTATTTTCTGTTTTGTACTACTATACAAAATTAAAATTATGTAAACTCTACAATTCAGTGTTGAAAACTCTCTTGAACTGAGCATTCCTGGATTTTGTATTCCCAAGTGTTCTGGAAAGAATTCATTGCCCAATACTGGATAGTAAGGGAAGGTTGTATTTGTCCTGTCTTACAGCTCTCTGAAAAGTCCACATTCACAGAGTATTATTATTAGACCTGAACTACTGAAGTCCTATAGTTTTCTAAAAGGCTCTACATGATCTGTACTAAATTTTGACTCTGCCCCTCTTTTCCTCTCTGACCTCATCTATTGCTACGCTCTTTCTCACTATGCTATAGTCACTTTGGTCTTCTTACATTCTGTGGAAGATGTATGCCATTGTTCCCTCCTATGGACCTTAGCATTTTCTGTCTTCCCCAGTCAGCAAGATTTTCCCCAGATACATCATTACTTCCATGCCTTTTCTCAAAATTCACCTTATTAGAGCAGTCTTCTTTGACTATTATATTTCATATTGCAACTCTTCCTCCACCATTGTCATACACTATGCCCCTTACAATTTCGTCTTTCTCTGTAACACATATTGTCAATATGGTATGATCTGAATGTGCGTGTCTCCCCAAAATTGATATGTTGAAATCCTAACCCCCAATGTCATGGTATTAGGAGGTGGGGCCTTTGAGAGGTGATTAGAAATGAGGGCAGAGGCCTCATGAATTATGTTAGTGCCCTTATAAAAGAGAACGTAGAGTTTCCTGACTTTTCCCACCATGGGAAGACACAGCAAAGATTTGGCAGTCTGCAACCTGGAAGAGGGCTTTCACCAGAACTCAGTCATCCTGGCACTTTGATCACAAGATTCCCAGTTCCTAGAACCGTCAGGAATAAATTTTTGTCAGTTATAAGCCACCCAATTTAAGAAATTTTTATAGCAGCCTGAACACAGACTAAAACATCATCTGATATATCATGTATTTCACTGATTGTTTCTCCTCCCATTAGAATATGAGTTCCTTGCAGTTAAAATTTTTGTTTTCCTGCCCTACCTCCAAAACTCAAAAGAGTATATGGATCAAAGGAGATTCCAATCAGTATTTGTTGAATAAATTCAGTAATTTCTGTTTTCAAACTTATAGAACATGCAGTACAGACTTTCAAACTTATAGAGCATATATATTTTAAAACATAAAGAACAGTATATTTTCAAACTTACAGTGTGTGCAATATAAGACTTTCTTAACCCTATAAAAATAATTAGAAAAACTGCATCTCTTGAATATATCCACTTATACCTATTCACATCAGGTTTAAATATTACATGCCAAAATTTAGACTAATTAACACTAAAAGTCATTTTACCAATGACTGATACAATTACGAAATTAAATTCCTAAGTCTTTGATCCATCAAATACTTTTGATAGAGTTGATTGCTTCCTTGTTAAAATATTTTCTTCATTGGCTTGTAGGCCATCAAATCTACTCTCTTGTTTTCAACATAACTCATTGCCACTTTCTTGATCTGTTTTTTATTTTATTTTATTTTTATTTCTTCTTTTTTTTAATCTGTAATTGTTGGAGTGCTCAAGGCACATCCCAGGCCTTCTTATTTCTATTTACTCCCTGTTTCTAGGTGAGGTCACAGATCTATGACACAAATCACAACCTTCCCATGACAACTTAAATTTTGTTTCCAGCAAGAGCCATTCGTCTCAAATCTCTTTCTCTGGAGAATCATGACTAACATAGATTTTGGTAAAAATAATTTTTCTAGAGAAGCACAATTTTAAGAGTGAGTTTTATGAATTGGTTCTCGGTTTTCTAGAATTAGCTTGCTAATATGACCAGATTTTTAGATGCTCATGACTCTATTTTCAATAATGAAGAAAGCACTGATAGTCCATGGTGCAAACTGATAACAGATAACATGTAAAAATACTTAATACCTTCAAATATTTTTGAAAAGCTAACCAATATAATGCCACTGGTTGTTTGCTCCTAATGTCACTAAAAAAGTGGCGAAAGAAAAAAATGAGCTCAGGTATTTTAATTTTCAGCTCCAGAGCTCCATAAAGGATCTAAAGTTTTCTCTGCATACCCTGAAAGAAACTGTTACCTCCTGTAGTTGCTGAGGTGAAATTCTTGAAAATTAAACACTGAATCTTGTCCAGTGACTGACTTAAAACCAAGTTTAGCCTCCAGACTCTAAGGATATCTACAATTACAGAGAGGGAATTGACTGGGAAACAATGAAATTCTGTAAGTTAGAATGGGAATATATTGATAAAGCCAGGCATATTGAACCCTTAAATTCTGATGAGTCTTCTTTGTTTTTGGAATTGGTCTTCCCATTCCCAATGGAAGTGGTCTCCCTATTACTAGTGGTGGTGACATCCTCACCCATGGTCTGAGCAGCCTTTCCACGTTCATTTAAGGGAATTAACTCTACATTGCCTGAGAAAACTCTAATGTCCTCCCCTGAGGCAGTTGCCATGCAAGACAATGTTGATTATTCTCAGAACCAATCCCCATCATCCCTCTTTATTTTAGAACTATAATTAGATTCAAGTCCCAACAGTTCCTAAAAGTGAGGTACAAGCGTGACTCATAAGAAGATGTGCTACACTCGAAAATAACTATTGGAATTTTTTAATTTATATAGGCAAAAATCCAGAGAGCATATGTGGGAGTAGATATTAAAGATGTTGGATGATATGGGGAAGGAACATAAAGTTGGATCAGGCCAAGTTTATTGACAAAGGCTTACTAATCAGAGATTCTGCCTTTAACATTGCAGCTTAGGGAGATAGAAAAGTGTCAATTTTTTTCATTGGTTTGCTGAAACCTGAACCACAAGGTGGCCCACTGAGTGAATTGGAAATATCTGTCATGTGTCAAATGAAATAACGAAGAGAGGGGAGACTCTCCAAAGGTAATGAGTTTACTTGGGAATGTTTAGGGGATTTCCAAATTTGGAATATGTGCTACAGGGACCATAGGCATATCAAAAGAGACTGAAGCAAGAAGAAGCTTTTAAAGTCAAAAGTAGGAGCACATGTAAGTTGTTTTTTGATAAAAGAATATTGGTTACAGGGGCCAATCTCAGGAGTTGAAGTCATTTCATTAGTGGAGACATTGTGTCAGGCAAATGTTCATGTGCATCTGGCTTGCTGTCCTTGTGATTCACGTAGCAAGCTGAAATTTGGAAAGTCCTTGCAAATAGTTTTGGTTATGGGTATATGTGCATAAAGGCTGTGATGGTTAATTTTATGTAACAGCTTGAGTGGGCCACAGGATGATAAGATTAAACAGTGTTTTTGAGTGTGCCTGTGAGAAAGTTTGTAAATGAGATTAGCATTTGAATCAGTGGACTCAGTAAAGTAGACAGCCCTCCTCCCAATTATGGTTGAGTATCTTCTAATCCATTGAGGACCTGAATAAAACAAAAGGTGAAGAAAAGAATAATTTGTTCCTTTTTTTTCCTACCTCACTGCTGATCTGGGACATCATATCTCATCTTCTCCAGCCCTCATACTGGGAGGTATATTATTGGCCCCCCTTGTTCTCCAGACTTCGGATTTGGACCAAATTGTACCAGCAACTTTCTGAAGTCTCTAGCTTACAGATGGCAGGGCAGGAAACATCTCAGCCTCAATAATCAATGAGCCAATTCCTTATAATAAATATTCTCTCTCTCTCTCCACTTCTATCTCTATTTCCTATTGATCCTGTCTATTTGTAGAACCCTGACTAATACAAGGGAATGACATATTCTGGGGCCAAACTTTCTCCAGACTTCATTTCTTACTATCCTTCACTCACTGTATTTGAAATACATTTGATCTTTTTGCTGCTCCTTAAACATAACAAATTCATTTTTATCTCTTTGAGTTTGCATAATGTTCTTTCTGCCTGAAATGTCCTTCCCCAAAATCCACATGGCATTTTGCCTTTCTTTATTAGACATCTACTTTGACATGATGTTCTCAGACAGGCCTTAACTAACAACTTTAATGTAACACCTCTTTACTTTCTATTTCTTTACTTACATCACACATCTTCATATCCATTATAGTCTATGTAATATTTTAAAATTTATGGATCATTTATTTTCTGTGTATTCATCTCTAGAGTTTAACTTCCATTAAGTGCACTCATTCACTTGCCTGTCTCTAAGGCTCAGAAATATTCTTGGAACATAAATATTAATAAATGATTAAATGATTAGTACATATAAAATAATTAAAAAATAAAAGGAAAAGATATACAATTGTTTTTATCTCTTGGTAGATGAAATAATAGTTCACTGTTGTTGCTTTGTTTTACTTATCTGTATCTTGTGTTTTTTAGTTAATGAGAGTCTTTTAATATTAAAATGAGAAATATGGAATTAATATTATTTTCCATTACAAATTTTATAGCCCACAATCTCAAGTGGGTAAATTAGTTGAATCCAAATGTCAGTATATTGATAGATCATTTATAGATAAATTTTTCTACACTTTGGAAGCTGTCACTTCAATAAAAGATAAGTATACCAATTGATAAGCTGACAAAGATAATAAGCAGAGAAATGAATAATGGTCAGTCTGAATTGCTTAAATATTATGCAAATGTCAACAATAACTGAAATGGAAAAGAGTATTAATAAGCCTGAAAAATTTGCTTATAAAAAACATTTTGTGATACCAAGAATTCTTTAGCAATTTCACTGAAAATATTTACTGTATTGCATCATGAATATTTAAGAACTATTCTATTTGAACCCATAATAAAAAACCACCAGTACACAGTTTTAATAAATTAATATTAGTTTTGTTTTCAACCGATGTATGACTTTTTCTCCCTTGTCGTTTAGGACATTTTAAATATTTGCATCATGAAAAGATTAAGAGTCATGTTTTTAAGTCAATTTTAATCCAATTATCATTATTGATCATTTTCAATGTACAAAGCATTTTGTTGGGTACTGTGGAGTAAAGCATAATATTCACTCACTTGTAAAAGAATGAATGTACACAATTAAACACCAAGCAAGGCAACAGTTCTACCTGTAATATTAGAGAAGCAAGGGCTCTGGGAATATAGAAGGAGAGGTATATTTTAAGTTGGTGGTTGTGGATGGCTGTCTTATAACAATCATAGGATGAGGATTTGAGTAGGGTTTGAAGGATAAGTAGGCTTTTCATAGACAGGTAAGTACCTGGGGTAGTGGAGGGCATTGATGACAAAATAAATAGACTGGGCAAGGTCAAGAACTGGAATACAATGAAATGAATAAAGGAATGTTTCATTGGAGGAGTAGAGTGAGAGGAATACCTGGGAAAATAGCTTGTGCAACCTGTGTGCTGGTAAATTAACACTCAGTTCCCCAGAAAGCCCTCATTTGTAAGTTTTGTCAATTTATGTAGTGATATGGTTTGGCTCTGTGTCTTCATCCCAATGTCATGTTGAATTGTTCTCCCATAAATCTCATGTGTTATGGGAGGGACCTAGTGGAAGATAATTTGAATCATGGGGGCAGTTTCACCTATTTTGTTCTCGTGTCATGAATAAGTCTCATAAGATCTGATGGTTTTATCAGAGGTTTCCAGTTTTGCATCTTTCTCATTTTCTCTTGCTGCCACCATGTAAGAAGTGCTTTTTGCCTCCTGCCACCATTCCGAGGTTTTCCTAGTCATGCGAAACTGTAAGTCCAATAAAACTTGGTTTTCTTCCCACTCTGGGGTATGCCTTTTATCAGCAGCATGAAAAAAGACAAATACATGTCATATAAATATTCTCACTATGGCTAATTTCAAGCTGCTAACATATGTCACTGAACACAGTGAGAAGAGATGCTCATAACAGGCTCTCACAAGCTGTATGAGAGCTCCAGCATGCCTCTGTATTTGGCTCGAATTATGCAGAGATTTATCCTCCATAGAGGATAAGAATTCACTGAATTACTTTTAACCAGGAAATGGAATAATCAAACATAATTTGGGACAAGAATTGGAAGCAAGTTTCTTTAAGTACTGGAGAAAGATAACCTAGATTTGGAAACAAATAAAAATTAACAGGCTCTTTTAAAAACATTCTTGAGAGACAATAAGGGCCTATTTCAAAACAGACACAAGGAAAAAATACATGTCAGAAAGTACAGGTGGCTGATTGATTAAATATTGTGAGAAGTAGAATTAGTAAAAAACTACAAAACAATTCCCAAGTTTCTCACTTTCAGCTTTAGCGGATAGTAGTACCTTCAGTCTTTATAAGGAACGCAGGGGGAATAAATGTTGCCTAGGGACGGTTAAAGTGAAAGGAGGTGAAGAGAAGATAATTTTTATTTCACACTTCTGGAATGTAAACTCCCATGGGAGCAGAAACCTTGTCTTTTCTTTTTCCACTATTATATGTTAGTGCTAAGAAAGATACCTGAAAACATACAGGCACTCAGTAAATGTTTCTTAACAAAATGATTAAACAACAGCCTAAGGTTGGCATTTCAAAGGATAATTTTATCAGCCAATTGCCATGAAAATTTCACTTTGGCTTGAAATAGTTAAAGCTTTCTTTAGAACCTCATTATACTTAGTGAGTCTTTTAGACACTAAGAGAAATGAAATCAATAGGTCCAAATGTTGTTCAATCTCATTTCTTTTATTCTTATTAGGTCTTTAATGATGTTGCCAAAAAAAGTAGTTTGCCAGGACATAGATGTGACTTTTAAAATTAATTTCTGTGTCCTTTTCCAAATATCTAGGACAATATCACAGATATGCTGGCATGCTGGAGAGTCAAAAATTATTAATTTATAACAATAATACTGAAAATCTGGCCATTATGAAAAAAATTCTAGAAAGCTCTATAGCATTCTATTTTAATAGAAATATAACATTGAAATAGCAGCATATACATAATTAATGCTAATTTAAGCATCAGAACTGTGTTGGCATATATTTGAAAAATACAAAAAAACTTTTTCTCTATTACACAAATGCTTTGTCCTGGAAAGAATAAATCACACCAGAAATACACATTAAGAATGTGTCACAGATCTACCCACAGATGATAAGAACTAAAAAGAATGTATCATAGTATTTCTTAGACCATTGAGCAATATCCAATAAGCCTATATGCTGACACTTGTGAAAGCAAAATTAATCTTGGGACCCCAATTCACTAAGCCAAGGAAAAAGTCTAGCAGAAAACTATGTCAGGCATAGTTGCCTCCCATTTTATTCCTAAATAAGATAGCTGTGGCTGAAAGGGGACAACGTAGAGCTCAGGCTGTGGCTTCAGTGGGTGGAAGCCCAAGCCTTGGCAGCTTCCACATGGTGTTGAGAGTGCGGGTACTCAAAAGTCAAGAATTAAGATTTTTTTGATCCTATGCCTAGATTTTAGATGACATGTGAAAACACCTGGATGTTCAGGCAGAGGTGTAGGGGCAGGGCCCTCATGGAGAACCTCTGCTACAGCAGTGAGGAAAGGAAATGTGGGATCAGAGCCTTCACACAGAGTTTCCACTGGGGCACTGCCTAGTAGAGCTGTGAGTAGAAGGTCACCGTACTCCAGACCTCAGAATGGTAGATTCACCAACAGCTTGTATCGTTCCTGGAAAAGCCGAAGACAATGCCAGCCCATCAAAGTAGCCATGAGGGAGCTGCACCCTGCTAAACCTCAGAGGCAGAGGTGCCCAAGGCCATGGATATTCACCTCTTGCATCAGCATAACCTGGGTGTGAGACATGGAGCCAAAGGAAATCATTTTGGAATTTTAAGGTTTGACTGCCCTTCTGAATTTTGGACTTGAATGGGGCCTGTAGCCCCCTCATTTTTGCAAATATCTCCCATTTTTAATGGATGTATTTACCCAATGCCTGTACATCCATTGTACCTAGGAAGTAAGTAAATTGCTTTCAATTTTACAGGCTCATAGGGAAAAGGACTTGGCTTGTCTCAGATGAGAATTTAGACTGTGGACTTCTGATTTAATGCTGAAATGAGTTAAGATTTTTGGAGGACTGTTGGGAAGGCATGATTGGTTTTGAAATGTAAGAAGAACATGAGATTTAGGAGGGCCAGGGACAGGATGATAACTACCCCATGACTCTAAAATAAAAGCTTAAATTTTAAAATAAAAATATAAGTCAGTGATTTTGGAGAATGTCTCTCAATTTTGTTATGCTTGTATGTATTTTTAAATTTATAATATTCATTATGAGGGAACTGGAAAATTCTTGTTACTCTAGAAACATATAACTTCAAACCTTTTTAACTTAATGTGAGCACAAATATGTGAAACACTAGAGGGATTCAATCTGTATATTTATATGTGGTTCTTGGGCCATTTGTACATATGTATGCATTTTTTAGGTTCTGCAAACATTGTTCTTAAATAAAAATAATGGCTGAAAAAATTTTGCGTTTTATTTATCTTTATGTCAGCTCTTGAATAGCACTTGACATATAATCACACAGTTTCCACTCAGTATATATTTGATAAATGAAGCAATGAATAGATTAATGAATTCAGCAGAAAGCTTTAGAGGAAGGGGATGAGTTTTAATGGATCTGCCAAGCCATTAAATTTTTTAAAATTTAGAATGACTTTTGAATTTCAAAAGCAAAAAAGAAAATTAATAAGAAAATACAAGGAAATCGCTTCATTGAGGCAACATGTATTAAGATGTGCTAAGTGGTTTAGGAGATGCTAAAATATACAAAATATGCTCTCTGCATCTAGTAATATGAGAAAATCTAATTATACCAGAATATTATATTTTCATGGTTAAAATATACAGTTTAAATAGAATATATTTAATAAACAATAGCTACTTTGAATTTTATCTGTAGATATAATTGTCCCAAATATTAGGCACACAAACTTAGAACTCAGTGGCAAATATGTTTCTGTACCTATATTTCTTTTTACTAAATGTTCAGTAGTAGCTATAGCCCATTTTGGGAACTATATTTACTATTTAATATAAAAAATTACCCTTTGAAATAAATTCACATGGTTTTAAAGTATACCTTATGCTAATCTTAATTTTCCTCTGTATTTTTGTGAGTCATGCATATTTTTGGAGTTAAAGTATTTCTGGAATGAGTTAATGGAACACCTTCTCCCATTTAGTTCTCTTTTCTGTTTATCATTTTTGTCTACATCTAAAAGAACATTTTGAAGGTTAGCAAATGGCATTTTCTAAAAGAAATAAAAATGTGTATTATTATAAGCATTTTTCATGATTTCTTTTCAACGTGGAGAGTTAAGGCCAATCTTGGTTTCTACGTAATAATGGCCTAAAAAATCAGTCTCTAACAGATAAATTTAGATGGCATTTTGGTAAGTGAAATTAACTGGGCAGAGAAAGACAAATATTTCCTGCTTTCACTCATAAGTGGGAGCTAAAAACGTTGACTTCATAGAGGTAGAGAGTAAAATGCCATTTATTAGAGACTGGGAACAGTATGAGAGAGGGAGATAAAAAGAGGTTGGTTCCTGGGTGCAAAAATTCAGTTATATAAAAATCAACTGCTCTATGTAAATAATCTAACCTCCAAAATATCAGCAAACTGTGAAATACCTTGAAAGTGTTCCGGTAAAATATATATTACAATGCCAACTGAACTGAAAACTTCAACAATAAGAGTTGCGAGTTCTGTCTTCTCACAAAACATTTGTAAAATTATTAATAAAGCATCTATTGTATGATATAGGAGAGAAATGTGATGGCTCTCCTAGGTATTTTCAAGAATAAATTAGCTTGCAAGTGGTCTGAATGATCTGCAGAAGAAGACGATATATAAAATGTTATACATTACTTTGTGGAGAGTTGGTTAAATCAGAAACAGTATTTAATACTGCCTTTATAATGCCCAGCTGCGTGAGTATCACCAGACAACAGAATTGATTTACTGATTACTAGAAAGGTTGTTAAACAGAGAAGGCATCTCTGGTATAGGAGAAGAAAAATACATTGCTTCAATGAGTAGAAATAGTGTTTGCTGGATCAATGAAATCAGGGATACATGTAGAAATAACACACTGTAGAAAAAGAAAACAGGAAAAGGACAAAGAGACAGTATTTGCTCTCTTATGAACAACAGGAATGAAGTAAGTAAAGAACTCATTTGAATTGACGAAATTAAGCAGAGGTTATAACAGACTGAACTGCACAGACCCCACTCCTTGTTGCCCAGGCTGTTTTCTGTGCCCTTCAGTGTTAGACTTTAATTTTAAAAATGTATAAAATGAAGTAAATAATAGTAATCAGAAAGTATATCAGGAATTGGAGTAAAATATGGTCCAGCAAATTCTACCTTCAGGGTATGAAAGGGAAAGAGTGTGTTAGGGGTTTTGTTCAATAGATAAAATATAAGATTATACATACAGAGATTTAAATTACATTGAAAAGACATGCAAGCAGCCAGAAAACATATGAAAAATGCTTGCCATCACTAATCATCAGAGAAATGTAAATTAAAACCACAATGAGGTACTATCTTACAACAGTCAGTATAGTTATTAAAAAATCAACAATCAACAAATGTTGGTGAGGATGTGGAGAATAGGAAACATTTAAACACTGTTGGTGGGAATATAAACTATTATAATCTCTATGTAAAACAATATGTAGATTTTTCAAAGAACTAAAAATAGAACTACATTTGATTCAGCAATCCTAAAATAAACCCACTATTCACAATAGCAAAGATATGAACTCAACCTACATTTCCATCAATGAACAATCGAATAAACCACACACATACACACACACACCATGGAATACTACTCAGCTATAGAAAGAATAAAATCATGTCTTTTGAAGCAACACTGAGAGGACTGGAGGCCATTATCCTAAGTGAAATAACTTAGAAACAGAAAGTCAAATACCACATGTCCTCACTTATAAATGGGAGCTAACCAACGCATACACATGAAAAGACAAATTGGAATAACACATTGGAGACTCCAAAAGATGGAAGAGTAAGCAAGGGGTGAGTGTGTAAAATTCTCTATTGAATACAATGTACATTATTTAGGTGATAAGTATGCTTAAAGCCCAGAGTTCTCCACTACACAACATATCCATTTAACTAAATTGCACTTGTAACACCTAAATCTATTGGGGGAAAAAGTACATAAAATTGTACAGAACCTGCATACAACATATTTTCAATACCATAGCCACATAACTGATTTTATCTTAGTCAATGTCAATAAATGAAATATTTCATGCATCATATTATCAAGCCCCTACCACCTCATCAATTACTTCATGGAAGAAGATTCTAGCACTGAAAGAAGGTAGAGGTTTTACGATTGTGTCACTGCACTCCAGAATGGCCAATACCAGAAGATATTACCTCGAAAAATAAAAGAAATTAAGTAGAGCTCCTTGGCTTAGTATGGTGACTTTTATTTTTTTCCCCTGAGACAGAGTCTTGCTCTGTCGCCAGGCGCCAGGCTGGAGTGCAGTGGCGCGATCTCGGCTCACTGCAACCTCCGCCTCCTGGGTTCAAACAATTTTCCTGCCTCGGCCTCCCAAGTACATGGGACTACAGGCACATACCACCAAACCCAGCTAATCTTTGTATTTTAGTAGAGACGGGGTTTCATCATATTGGCCAGGATGGTCTCGATCTCTTGACCTAGTGATCCGCCCGCCTTGGCCTCCCAAAGTGCTGATTTCAGGTGTTAGCCACTGTGTCCGGCCAGTGTGGTGACTTTTGTGAATTAGTTGTTACTAGCACTTGTTGAAGCTTTCTTTTTTGATTGATTTCTGCAGTGTTTGATGCTACCGAGGAGGATTAATTCCATCCAAAGAGCATGAGATAGGGATACAGGAAAGTCAATAATGTTCCTAAAATTCTTTGTGCCAAATATTTCAATAAGTATTTGGGCAATTCTTGCTACTGAGATTGATAGTATTGCTCATGACATTTTCCTTTCAATTACTTTTATGTTTAAGATGCATACCTCTCAGAACAGCTGAGTTTAGGAAGGTTCTAGGCGAGACTGTTTTTTCATACTTTTACAGCTTCACTGACAGAGACCAAAAGTTTAGTGACAAGGTCAGGCAGTGAGTCAGAGGGCATCAAGGGCCCTGGGTACCATCATATATTGTCAGTTTAGCTGCTTCCCTTGTAAATCATAGTGTTTTGTACTGAAAAAGACTTGCAATATTGACTTAAGGACAGATTTTGAAATTACCTATTTCTTAAACAATGCATTCTCAAGGATATTTTGCAATACCCTATCAGTATCTCTTAACCTCTGAGCTATTTAAAAGCCATTCATGCATTATTCTCACTGACAAGCCACATAGGCATTTTTGGGGGTCTGTAGAAGAGGCTAGTTGGCTGTTTGAAAATTTAGCATGTTCCACACATTCAAATACATGCAAAAATTATTTCTAGGTAATTTTTAATACTCATTCAGTATAAATTGTTAAATACAATAATATACTTCTTTAATCAAAGCATGTTTCAGATTGGATTAATATTAATTTATTGAACTCCATCTCAGATAAGCTAGGCAGGAATGAATTAGAAATTGGTAAGGCATTGCCCCTGGCCTCAGGGAGTTTACAGTCTGGCAAGATTGATATGGAAGGAAGCAAACACAGATTTGAAAGTACTACCAGGACAAGGTGGGTGCAGTATCTGCCTTAGCTTTTCACCTTCTGAGACTAAGCAGTGCAGGAAAGACTTCACAGAAATTAGTGCATTAGGGAATGATCAGTTTGGTATGTAGCAGCCAATACTGGAAACTGCACCTGATACTAAATGTAAAAACATTACAGAAGAAATTATGGTATGTAGGTTTCATGGCATTCAACAAATTCCTTTAATATTTTTCAATTTCCTTCAATGTTTGGCAAATTTATTCATGAAAGAAAACACTTGAATATAATTATCTCTAAAAATTTATTCAGCAGTGTTTTTGTAATCTGTATGATTTGTGGAGTTACAATGTGAGAATTCCTAGTGATCCAAAACACGTAGATACCTGGGCTTAATAGTTGAGATTGACTAATAGCATACGGAATGAGTTGAAAGTAAAAAAAATAAATAAATGAAAATTTAAAAATCTATTAAAATGGCTAACACATTTGGGATCTTTACATTATAATGCAAAGCCAACAACATCTATTATTCTGGATCAATCCAGTTTAATGGTTCCCAAATAAATCTAAGTTAATATATTTAAGTCAATTTTAAACTGATATCCCACAAAATCTAAGCTAAATTTAAGCCCAGAAGTCTTTTTCTACAGCAATTTTAATAGAAGGGTGAAGAGTGATTACAAGAATCCTCAGTAATTAAAATCAGTGCACTCTGTACTGAAAATACTGATTATTTTTTCAAAATAGTCCTTGAGATTCTCACTGAAGTTCCTTCTAGGCCAGCAGTGTTAACAGTGATGGACCACAAAGAGCTCCAATTTAATATATTCCTTTGCTTAATTCCCATGATACTTTATACTTGAATAGATATGACATATCTTCTGGCAATATTTATATGAATATAAGATATTAAGTAATACATAACATTTCAAACTTCTTTTACTGAACTGTTTCCATGGAAACCAAAGGCATGCCCTGAAAATAGAAGCATATTTTTTGCTCATTGGATAGGTATGAGGCATCTTAGAGATTCTGCTGCAGAAGAGCCAAAATCACTACTGTCATTAATTATAGATATTAATTACCTAATTGAATTTCTCAAAGGTCAAGGGAGGAAACATAAAATGTATTTTAGGCAATTTGACTTTAAACACATCACCTTTATAAAATGCCAAATCAAAAGTTCTAAATTACCATCAATACAAAATGGCTGCAGATGGGTTAATTATAATGCACAGAACAAGAACCAAAGAGACACAATTTAATTTAATCAACACAATAAGTTTTAGGCTAAATTTGTGAATATTTAGGGCTGTCCATAAAAAATAATAAACTATTTTAATAGACTATTTTAGCAAGATAATACCTAGATGGCATTTTGATTAAGAGGAACAAAAGAAATTGAATCCTGTCCTGAAAGAGGTTACTTTACTGTTTTATTCTTTTCTTTTTTACACTCTTTCATGAAGTAATTTTTACTAAGCTTCTAAAGTTCTGTCAAGAATATTAGAGGAATTTAAAAGACTTTAAGTGACAGAGAATTGCAAGTTATAGGAAATTTGAATAGTAGACATGATGTGTACTTTTCAGGGCAGAATTCTGCCTAATATAGACTGTAAGGTATAATAAACCCAGAATGGTTAAAAAAAAGGAGAAAAAAAAAAAACAAATAGATTTTTTTTTTCCAAAAAGACACTGACCAGACCAATGAACTGTGAAGTACCCCCATTGGCTTCAATGATTAGGGATAAAGTTGTTAGGTGCAGAAATTGGAGGTAGTTGCATAGATGCCATAGGAAATCAGTTTTTCTCCTAACTTGTCAGCCAGATGACCCTCAACTCCTGAGAGAAATTAAATCTCAGGGTCTTTCAACTTGAGATGCAAAGTGAAGCAGAAAAGTTGGATAAGACACAGGCTTAAAGGGGAATTAAGTAAAAGTTAAGTTACTAAACTCTTGGTCTCATTCTCTACCTAACTCCCAGTATACGTAAAAAGTTCTCTCTAGATACTAAATTTTTTCACCATTGCATTCTATAGCAAACCAGTTACCCATCAAATGAAAGTAGAAAATACATTTTTAGACATAAGAAAACTCAATAATTTGCATACTGTGTACTCTAAGAAGGTTATCAAAAGATGTATTTTAGAAGACAAAGGTGTAAACTAAGAGATAAAAACATGGGACCAAAGATATAGGAGACACAAGCCCAGAGAATGGTCAAAGGAAGTACCAGAATAACAGCTAGGAAGCAGGCTTTAGAAAACCAAGGGTGCAGGTCAGAGAAAGGGAAATTAGAGCCTCTAGGAAGAAGATTCCTAAGTTTCACATAAAGAAGTAAATGAGTAATATAATGTTTTGGACTATTTATAGACATTATCAATAGATGTTTGTGACATATTTTGGAGCGTATTTATACATATTTGGAGAAAAATATAGCAATGAGTATCTAAAAGCCAATCAAATGAAAGGCGAAGAAGGATAAGGAGAAGGAGATTATTAACTGTGGTAAAAATAAAATGCTTTAAGAAAAAGTAAGTGTACTCAATAAAAAAAATTACCCAGAAATCAAGAATATTTAAATCATTATTGATGCAATGGTTAAACACACATTTGACAATGGAAGAAAACTGTCTAATATAACCACATGGAGAGAACCTCGCTTGGGAAAGGTGGAAGCACTGAACTATAAGAAGTTAAACTTTCAACTCCTATAATCTATTTTCAATAGTCATTAATGTCAGAAAATGATAAATCCAATATACGTATATTATTTACAAATACAGCAGTCAATACCCTTTAAGAAAAGTTACAATTGAAATAATTGCCTCTTAAGAATGGGATCAAGCATAGCGAGAGGTGGGACAAAACAATACATACACTTATTTTAAGCATTTTTCTATTTTATTTTTAGAGACTATATATGCATATATAACTGGTAAAATATATGTCAATTCATTTATTAAATATTCATAATTAAAATAATACATAATTTTATAAATAATGCAAAATCCATTCCTGCCCCCCAAGATACCCTTTCTACTTTCAATTGTCCACAATATTGCATTATATCTCTAGGTCCTAACAGGATTTGGGACTCACACAATTTGTTGCATGAACTATGGGCATTATGCTAAATACGCAGTTTGCTATTATTTAGCTAACTTGTGTGGAGCTTATACCTCACTAGCCTATATTCTGAGTGCTTGTACATTCATTTCATTTTCTTAAAAACTCTTGAAGTATTTACATATAATATATCAACTAGCACATAAATCCTTTTGGGTAAGTAATATTATTGTCTTTTTAAAGATTAGGAGACAGAGGACCTAGTACCTAATACCATATAGTTGTTAAACAACTTAAGGAATAAAACCCAAATTTCTTGACTACAATGTCTTTAGTGATAATTCAATACTATGATGCATACTAAGCAACTAGTGCTAACTTTGGCCCAGATACAGTGCTCAGTGAATAATGTACTTAAATATTAATTTGCATAAAGGATTTCAAAATACTTATAACAGCTTCCTAGTAAAGATGTATATTTGTTAAGCAGAATAAACAAAAACTCAGTCTCCTGCAGTACACATGGATCTGTCAGTCTTTGATTCAAAATTCTCCTTTGTTTTGTATTTATTTACTTTTCATAAATTCACTTTCTACATAAAATCTTCATGTTTTAAACATATCTTCATTTACTATGTCACTATTAATATATGTCCATTTAAAAGAATGAGGTAAACATCTGAATTCTGATTTGGAAAGTTAAAAAGCATAATTTAATATATAATAGGTTCAAATTTGTTTTCTGCAAGGCACTGGTAAGCATTTGTCTCCAGAAAGGGAGGATGGCAGATCAGAAAAGGAGGAATGAAGACTGACATTTCACTTTATAGTCTTCTCTACTGTTTCTCATTTTTAAATAATGATCATGTATTACTTGTATACTTGAATAAATCTAGTTATTTAAAAAAAACCTTTTGTTAAGCTTAAAAAATAACTAGAAAAATTTCATAGCCAGGCTTCCAAATTTTTGTATATCCCGTGTTATAAAGCACAGTGCTAGGCAGCCAGGATATACTCAGTATGGTACTACATAAATATTTACTTGGAAGAAAAGATGTATTCTGCTTGCAAGACATCAGATAGGGAAAAACTCAAAGGTTACTATTCTGCTTTGTTCTCTTTACCATTTTATCTTAAGACAAAAGATCTGTTGCTCAGTTGCCAAAATTAGTAGTTACTCAATAATGAGGTCTATTAATGACTAATGCACAACAAAGAGAGTACATAATCACTAACCTTTAATAATAAGATCAAAAGCCTAAAGTGAAATCAAACTGATGGCATTAATAATAACAGTGATTTGATTTTTGGTTTTGAAAGATCTCTGTGCAAAGCTATAAGTAAATTAAATATTAAATGCAGATGGCAAGAAAAGCTTTTGTAAAGCCCAAGGTTTATAAAATATAGCTCCTTATTATCTCAACAGAACAGACCTATAAATTTATTTGAAAGATTTAAGTGACACATTTTATAGTCAGTAAAAGATAATGAACAACAATTTCAAAGGGAGATTAGAAAGCAGTCAATTTTAAACCAACTTTATAAATAGAAGAGGTGAAATGTCATGTTGACATCTTGGATAGCCTCAGTGGCCTCTCCTTATCAATTGACTGGGCATTCCTATACTCTTACTTTTGAGTAAGGATGTGGAGAACAAAGATATTAGGGAGAATATAGAATATTCTTCAATAAAAACAATTGAGCAATAATTATTGAAAGCTTTCATTCACTTTTATTAGCTACAGACACATTCTCAGTGTCTAATGATTCTATGTATTGAATATTCTATTGAATTCTGAAGATTTAGACAAACTTAAGAGTCAAGTGGAGTTAATCACTGTAGAGGAAACTTATTTTCTCTCATTTATTCATGTATTCAACAAACTTTTACGAAAGGTACACTATGTGCCAAGAACTATGCTAAATGACAGGGAAGCAAAAATAAATGTCAATTTCTCCTTTATTTTCAACTTTTATTTTAGAATCAGCCACTACATGTGCAGGTTTGTTACAAAGGTGTATTGCTTGATGTTGAGGTTTGGAGTATGACTGAATCTGTCACCCAGGCACTGAGCACAGTCCCCATTAGGGAGTTTTTATCCCTTGCTAGCCTCCCTCCCTCCCTCGCTCCTTCCCTCCTTCCTTCCTCCCCAGTCTTGTATTCCCCAATGTCTCTTGTTTCTATCTTCATGTCCATATGAATCCAATGTTTAGCTTTGGCTTGTAAGTGAAAACATGTAGTATTCGGTTTTCTGTTCCTGCACTAATTCACTTAGAATAATGGTTTCCAGCTGCATCCATGTTGCTGCAAAGGATTTGATTTTGTTCTTCTTATGGCTATGTAGTATTCCATGGTATATATGTACCACATTTTCTTAATCTACTCCACTGTCAGTGTGCACCTGGGCTGATTCCATGTCTTTGCTATTGTGAATACTGAGGCAATGAACATATGGGCGCTTGTGTCTTTTTGATAGAATGCTATATTTTCCTTTAGGTATATATCCAGTTATGGGATTGCTCAAAGAACTCTCCAAACTGCTCTCCACAGTAACTGAACTAATTTACATTTCCACCAAGAAGTGTATAGCTGTTCCCTTTTCTCCACAGCCTCACCAGCAGCTGTTGTTTTTTGATGTTTTACCTAAATCATTCTGAGTGGTATGAGACAGTATCTCATTGTGATTTTGATTTGCATTTCTCTGGTGTTAGGTGATGATGAGCATTTTTTTTTTTTGTATGTGTGTTGGCCACAAGTATGCCTTCTTCTGGGAAGGATCCATGCTCTTTGCCTATATTTTAATAGGGTTATTTATTTTTTCTTGTTGATTTGTTTAAGTTCTTTATAGATTCTGGATATTAGACCTTTCTCTGATGCATAATTGTAATATTTTCTCCCATTCTCTAGGTTGTCTGCTTACTCTGTGGATTCTTTCCGTGTTTCCTTATTCTCTTTCTGTATCTTCCCTCTTTCCCTCCCTCCCTTCCTTTCCTTCATTCTTTTCCTTCCTTTCCTTCTTTCTTTATTTCTTTTGAAAGGATCTTACTCTGTGACCCAGGCTGGAGTGCAGGGGCACAATCTTGACTCACTGCCACCTCTGCTTCCCAGGCTCAATAAATTATTTGGCCTCAGCCTCCCAAGCAACTGGCACTACAGGCATGAACCACCAATGCCTGGCTAATTGTTGTATTTTATTTATTTTTTTATAGAGATGGGGTTTCACCATGTTGACCACGTTGGTTTCAAACTCCTAAACTCAAAGTGAGCTGCCTGCCTCATGTCCCCAAAGTGCTGGCATTACAGCTGTGGGCCACAGTGCCTGGCCAGTTGATCATTTCTTTAGCTGTGAAGCAGCTCTTTAATCAGGTCCCACTTGTCAATTTTAGTTGCAATTGCTTTTGAGGATTCAGTCATAAATTATTTGCCAAGCCTGATAGCAATAAAGATAATTTTCTAAGTTTTCTTCTAAGATTTTTATAGTTCGAGGTCTTAAATTTAAATATTTTCATCTATCTCAAGTTGACTTTTGTATATGGTGGTAGGTAGGGGTCCATTTTTATTTATTCTTCTGCATATGGAGCACCAGTTATACCAGTACAATTTGTTGAACTGAAAACCTTTTTCTCATTGTTTATTTTTATTGTCTGTTTGGAAAATCAGATGGTCATAGGTTTGGGGCATTATTTCTGGGCTGTCTATTCTGTTCCATGGATCTATGTGTCTGTATTTATACCAGTTTTAGCCATGTCTTGATATTATGTTGTTTTGGTTACTGTAACCTTGTAGTATCCTTTGAAGTAAGATAACATTATTTACCTTTGGCTTCATTTTTTTGCTTGCTATTGCTTTGGCTATTCAGGCTCGTTTTGGTTTCATTTGAATTTTAGAACTTTTTTTACTCTGTAAAAAATAATATTGGTAGATTGTTAGTAATTGCTTTGAATTTGTAAATTGCTTTTGGTAGCATGGCCATTTAAATGATATTGATTCTTCCAATGTATGAACATATAATCTTTTTTAATTTATTCATATCATCTCTGATTCCTTTAAGCAGTATTTTTTTAGTTCTCCTTGTAGAGATCTTTCACTTTTGGTTAGATGTATTCCTAGGTTTTTTGTTCTTTGGTGGCTAATGGAATTTCATTATTGATTTTGTTGAAGTTTGAATGTTATTAGTGTCTAGAAATAACAATTATTTTGTACATATATTTTGTATCCTAATATTTTTCTAAAGTAGTTTATCAGTTCCAGGAGGCTTTTGGTGGTATTTTTAGTGATCTCTAGATATGGAATTATATCTTCAGTGAAGAGATACTTAGACTTATTCTTTTTCTATTTTGATAGCTTTTATTTCTTTTGCTTAATTGCTCTTGTTAGAATTTTTAGAACTATGTTGAATAGGAATGTTGAGAGTGGGCATCCTTGTCTTGTTCTAGTTCTCAAGGGAAATGCGGCCAACTTTTGCCCACTAGTATAATGTTGGCAATGAGTCCAGAATCAAATAATAAATGTACTGCCTACAGGGTGATGTCATGAAGAAAATAAGCAGTGAAAATATGGAAAAACATCTAGTCCTGTCTTAGTGGAGAGGAAGTAGAGTTACGGAAGCCTTCTAGGGATGATGCCATAAGAATGCTATTCCCATTGGTATTTCTAAGCTTTCTAAACTTGCCACTCTGGTTTGATATTATTTACTTTTTTTTTATTGCATTTTAGGTTTTGGGGTACATGTGCAGAGCATGCAATACAGTTGCATAGGTACACACAGGGCAGTGTGTTTTGTTTGCTTTCTCCCCTTCACCCACATTTGGTATTTCTCCCCTGGCAATCCCTCCCCACCGCCCCCTCCCACTGGCCCTCCCCTTTTCCTCCTATAGACCCCAGTGTTTAGTACTCCCCTCTCTGTGTCCATGTGTTCTCATTTTTCATCACCCGCCTATGAGTGAGAATATGCGGTGTTTCATTTTCTGTTCTTGTGTCAGTTTGCTGAGAATGATGTACTTTTTTAAAAATAAAGTTTTTATTTTAGAACAATATTAAATTTACAGAAAAATTGAAAAGATAGTATAGAGAGTTTTCATATAATCAACACCCAAATCTCATTGCTATTAACAATTTATATTAATATGGTCCACTTGTTAAAACGAATGCACCAATATTGATAGCTTATTATTTACTGAAGACTGAAGTCTCTGTCTCACTAAAACTCCCTTTGTTGTTACCTAAGGTCCCTTTTCTGTTTCAGGATCTTTTTCAGGATACCACATTATATTTAATTATCGTGACTCCTGACACACACCTTGATCCGACCATTCTTGAATTTTTCTTGTTTCAATGACCTTGAGAGATTTGAGGATTACTGGTCAGATATTTTATAGAAAGACCCCCTTTTGAGATTGGTTAGATGCTTGTCTCAAGATTAGACTGAGGTTATATGTTTTTTACAGGAAGACCAGAGTGCTAAAGGGCCATTCTCATTACATAATATCCATGGCACATACTATCGACATGACTCAACACTGTTGATATTGACTTTGATTACCTGGCTAAGCAGTGTTTCTCAGGTTCTCCACTATAATGTTGCTCTCCCCATGCCCTTTCCTTACTATACTCTTTACAAGTAAGTCACTTTGAACAGTGCAGAGTTAAGGAAAGGAGAATTTATTCCCTACCTCCAAGAGAGTGAAAGATCTACATGAATTCATTGGAATCCTACTTGGGAGATTTGTCTATTTATTCTATTTATTTATTCAACATTTAGATCACTATAGATTCATGAATATTTGTGGTATAGTTTGGGTTATAATAGAATATTACTTTACTTTGTTGGTTAAATATTCCAAATTTGGTTATTGAAAACTTTTTTTTCCTATTTATTTTTATTTCATTTTAGGTTTTGGGGTACATGTGAAGAACATGCAAGATAGTTGCATAGGTACACACGTGGCAGTGTGATTTGCTGCCTTCCTCCCCTTCACCTATATCTGGCATTTCTCCCCATGCTATCTCTCCCCAACTCCCCACCCCCTGCTGTCCCTCGCCTATTCCCCTCAACAGACCCCAGTGTGTAGTGCTCCCCTCCCTGTGTCCATGTGTTCTCATTTTTCCTCACCCGCCTATGAGTGAGAATATGCGGTATTTCATTTTCTGTTCTTGTGTCAGTTTGCTGAGAATGATGTTCTCCAGGTTCATCCATGTCCCTACAAAGGACACAAACTCATCGTTTTTGATTGCTGCATAATATTCCATGGTGTATATGTACCATATTTTCCCTGTCCAGTCTATCATCAATGGGCATTTGGATTGGTTCCAGGTCTTTGCTATTGTATAGAGTGCTGCAATGAACATTCATGTGCATGTGTCCTTATAGTAGAACGATTTATAGTCCTTTGGATATATACCCAGTAATGGGATTGCTGGGTTACATGGAATTTATATTTCTAGGTCCTTGAGGAATCGCCACACTGTCTTCCACAATGGTTGAACTAATTTGCACTCCCACCAGCAGTGTAAAAGTGTTCCTATTTCTCCACATCCTCTCCAGCATCTGTTGTCTCCAGATTTTTTAATGATCACCATTCTAATTGGCGTGAGATGGTATCTCAATGTGGTTTTGATTTGCATCTCTCTAATGACCAGTGATGATGAGCATTTTTTCATATGTTTGTTGGCCTCATATATGTCTTCTTTTGTAAAGTGTCTGTTCATATCCTTTGCCCATTTTTGAATTAGCTTGTTTGCTTTTTTATTGTAAATCTGTTTTAGTTCTTTGTAAATTCTGGATATCAGCCCTTTGTCAGATGGGTAAACTGCAAAAATATTTTCCCATTCTGTTGGTTGCGATTCACTCTAATGACTGTCTCTTTTGCTGTGCAGAAGCTGTGGAGTTTGATTAGGTCCCATTTGTCTATTTTGGCTTTTGTTGCCAATGCTTTTGGCGTCTTAAATTTTTCCTTTGTAATTTTAATATAATCTATCATTATGGGGTTTTCTATATATTTCTTTACTTTCTGGCACTACCCAATATTCCAGATTCATCTTATATAATTAGTGTTTCATTCTTAATATCTGTAATTTGTCCAAGGGGCTTGATTTCTTTTATGGGAAAATAGAATTATAAACTGGATAAGAACACTGGGTTGGTATATTGCTCTTGGAGTGTCATTGCTTCTAGCATTTGTCTTTCTTAATATTTTTAAATTAATTTATACATAGTAGGAGTATATAATATGGGACATGTGAGATATTTTAATGCAGGCATACAATGTTTAATGATCACATAAAATAAATAGGGTATCCATCACTTCAAGTATTTATCTTCTGTTTTACAACAGTCAAATTATAATTTTACTTATTTTAAAATATATGATTAAATGATCATTGACTATAGTCACCCTGTTTTGCTATCAGATACTAGATCCTAGTCATCCTTTCTAACCATTCTTTTGTAGCTACTAAACATCATCACTTCCCCCACACACCACCAATATCCTTCCTAGCCTCTGCTAACCATTGTTCTACTCTCTATTTCCATGAGTTCAATTATTTTAATTTTTAGAGCCTACAAATAACTGAGAACTTGGAATGGTTGTCTATGCCTACTTTATTGAACTTAACACAATGAAATTCATTTAAATCAATGTTGCAAGTGACAGGATCTCAATCTCTTTTATTACTGAATAGTATTCCATTATGTATGTGTACCACATTTTCTCTATCCATTCACCTGTTGATGGACATTTAGGTGGATTCCAAATGTTGGCTATTTTGAATAGTGCTGTAACAAACACGGGAGTGCAGATACCTGTTTGATACACTGATTTCCTTCCTTTGGGGCATATATTCAGCAGGATTACTGGATCATGTGGTAGCTCTAGTTTTAGTTTTCTGAGGAACCCACAGCTGTTCTCCACAGTGGTTGTACTAGTTTAAATTCCCACCAAAAGTGAACAAGTGTTCCCTATTACCTACATTCTTGCCAGCATTGTTATTGCTTGTCTTTTGGATAAAAGCCACTTTAACTGGGGAGAGGTGATATGTCATTATAGTTTTGCATTTTTCTGATGATTATGATGTTGATTAGCAATATATACATCTGTGTGCCATTTGTATGTCTGCTTTTGAGAAATGTCCTAGAGACTTGTTGAATGGCTTTTACCAAAATGCTGATACTGATATGGATAATAAGGTCTAGGCTGAGGTGGTCTCGGATGGAGATGGGGAACTTGTGGGAAACTGGAATAAAGGTGGCTCTTGTTATATCTTAGCAAAGAGACTGGTGTCATTGTTCTCAACCCTAGAGAGCTGTGGAAATTTGAACTTCAGAGAAATGATTTAGGGTATCTGTTGGAAGAAATTCTTAAGTGATAAAGTGTTCATGAGAAAGCATAGAACAAAAGCTTTAAAATATTGCAGGATGATGATTAGATAGAAAAAAATAAAAACAAACATTTTCTGGGGAGAATTTCAAGCAAGCTGCAGAAATTTGCATAAGTAACAAGGAGCCAAATGTTAATCATGAAAAGAATGGGGAAAATATCTCCAAGGCATGTCAGATAATGTCATGAAAGCCCCTTCCATCATAGGTCCAAAAGCCTAGGAGGAAAAAATGGTTTCCTGGGCTGTGTCCAGTCACCCCCTGCTGTGTGCAGCCTTGGGACTTGGTGCCCTGCATCCCAGCTGCTACAGCTGTGGCTAAAAGGGGCCGTGGTACAGCTCAGGCTGTTGCTTCAGAGAGTGGAAGTCCCAAGTCTTGGTAGCTTCCACTGTGTGTTGAGCCTGCAGGTGCACAAGAGTCAAGAATTAAGGTTTGGTACTCTCTGCCTAGATTTCAGAGGATGTATGGAAATGCCTGGATGCCTAGGCAGAAGTGTGCTGCAGGGGAAGAGTTTTCTGGAGAATCTCTGCTAGGGCAGTGAGGAAAGGAAATGTGGGTTTGAAGCTCCCACACCGAGTTCCCACTGGGGCACTGCCTAGTGGAGTTGTGAGAAGAGAACCACCATCCTTCAGACCCCAGAATGGTAGATCCACTGACAGCTTGCACTGTACACCTGGAAAAGCTTCAGACACTCAACTGTGGAAGCACCTGTGGTGGGGGATTGTACCCTGCAAAATCACCAGGGCAGAGCTTCTCAAGGCCATGGAAACCCACATCTTGCATCAGCATGATCTAGATGTGAGACATACAGTCAAAGGAGATTATTTTGTAACTTTAAGGTTTAATGACTGCTCTATTGGATTCCGGACTTGCATGGAACCTGTAGCATCAGTTTTTTTTTTCCAATTTCTCCCATCTGGAATGGGTATATTTAACCAATGCTTGTACCCCCATTGTATCTAGGAAGTAACTAACTTGCTTTTTATTTTGCAAGCTCATATGCAGAAGGTACTTTCCTTGTGTCAGATGAGACTTTGGACTGTGGACTTTTGAGTTAATGCTAAAATGAATGAAAACTTCAGGTGGTTGGGAAGGGATGATTGGTTCTGAAATGTGAGGTCATAAGATTAGGGAGGTGCCAGAGGTGGAATGATATGGTTTGGCTGGGTCCCCACTCAAATCTTACCTTGAATTGTAACAATCCCCACCTGTCAAGGAGGGGCCAGGTAGAGATAATTGAATCATGAGGGCAGTTTCCCCCATACTGTTCTTTTTGTTGTGAATAAGTTTCACAAGATCTGATGGTTTTATAAATGGGAGTTTCTCTGCAAAAGCTCTCTTGCCTGCCACCATGTACGATGTGCCTTTGCTTTTCCTTTGTTTCCTGCCATGATTGTAAGACCTCCCCAGCCATGTGGAACTGAGTCCATTAAACCTCTGTCTTTATTAGTAGCATGAGAACTGAAAAATACACAATTATAATTTTATATTTTGCATTCAGTTTAATAATATATACTGAAGTAATTATTGTGAAAAGTGTTAAGGTATGTTTAGATTTTTTCTTTTGCATGTGGATGTTCTATTGTTTCCATAGCATTTGCTGAAGACTATCCTTTTTTCATTAATTTGACTTTGCTCCTTAGTCCAAAAATCAATTATGTTTATAAAAACCTATTTCTAAACTCTGCATTCTGCTTCATTGATCTATTTGTCTTTTATTTCACAAATATCACACTGTCTTAATTTCTCCTAGCTTTATACTAAGCCTTGAAGTCAGGTAATGGAAGCCCTCCAACTTTGTTCTTCCCTTTTAATATTGTGTCATTATTCTGGGTCTTTTGTCTCTCCATATATATTTTATAATCATTTGGTTGATTTTCACCAAATAACTTGATGGGATTGGGATTGTATTAAATCTATAAATTAAGAAAAGTGAATGTATTAACAATATTATTTCTATCTGTGAACATAAAATATCTCTGCATTTAAAGAGATCTTTATTTCTTTCATCAGAGTTTTAAACTTTTTTACCTATTGATCTTGTATATATTTTGTTAGGTTTATACCTAAGTATTTCATTTTTTAATACTATTGTAAATGGTGTAATTTTAATATAAAAATTCAATTGTTTATTGTTGGTATATAAGAAAACAATTTCAGTGTTATATTTCAACCTTGTTTCCTAAAAACTTGCTATAATTAGTTACAAGTTGCATGTTTAAGTTGTTGTTGTTGTTGATTCTTTGAAAATTTTTTGAGAATATTATGATGCTTACACAAAGACAGTTGTATTTCTTCCTTCTGGATTTGTTGATTGTGTTAATTGATGTTCAAACAGTAACCAGTCTTGCATACCTGGAATATTTCACTTGGTCATGGTGCCTAAGTAATATGTATGTCCCTGGATTATATTTGCTAATATTTTATTAGGGATTATTTTATCTATATTCACAAAAGAAAACATTTTTATTCCTTATTTTTGTCTTGTGTCCTGAAGCCCACTTTGTTTAAAATTCAAATAGCCATTTCTCCTTTCACTTTGTGATAGCATGGCATAGATTTCCCTGTATCCTCACTTTTAACATAAGTTTTAAATTTAAAATAGGTTTCTTGTAGGCAGAGATGTTTCATTCTGTTTGGGCTACTATAATGAATTAGTATTAATTTTGTGGCTTATAAACAACAGAAAAGGTTAAGAAAACATTACTCTACAGTTTTTCTTTTTGTAATATTTTTGAGTGGTGTTAGTATGAGGATAGGTAAACCTCACAGAATAAATCAGAAAGTATTTCCTCTGCTTCTATTTTTTGAAAGAGAATTCTATAGATTACTGATACAATGTTTCCTTTAAATATATTATAGAAATTACCAGTGAACCAATTTGGGCCTTATGCTTTCTGGTATGGAAGTTTTCAGTTATTGATTCTATTTCTAAATAAATATGTGTTTATTCATAATTATACATTTTTCTTTATGTGTATTTTGGTAGATTTTACCTTTTAAAGAATTAGTCCATTTCATCTATGTTATCAAATTTGTTGTCATAGAGTTCTTCATAATATTTATTTTAATGTCCATGGAATTAGTAATGATACTCTTTTTTCTGATAGTAATCTGTGTCTTCTTTATTTTTTAATTAATTAACCTTTCTAAAAATTTATCAATTGTGTTTATCTTTTCAAAAAACAGATTTGGTTATATTGATTGCATTAGTCCATACTTGCAATTTCATTGATTTTTACTCTATTTTTTATTATTTTCCTTCTGTTAAATTGGATTTAATTTGCTCTACATTTTTAATTACTAAGGTAGATGCTTATATGATTCATTTTATATTCCTCTTCTAATATATACTTTTAGTGCTCTAAAATTCTCCCTAGGGTCTGTTTGCATAGCATCTCACAAATTTTGATAAGTTCTAGTTTATGTTTCATTCATTTAGTTCAAAATACTTTTTAATTTTTTGAGACTTTTTTTGATCCATGCATGATTTAAAGTATTTTGGTTTTTTTTTTTTTTTCAGTCTCCGACTTATTGGAATAATTCCAGCTATCTTTCTTCATCGATCTTGAGATTAATTCCATTATGGTCTAAAAGATACTATTTATGATTTCCACTTTTTAAAATTTGGTTTATGGCCTAGAATGTGGTCTGTATTAGGATGTTCTATGTTAACTTAACTATAGTGTGTATTCTGTTGTTGCTGTATGGAATATTTCACAACTGTCAAGGAGATCAAGCTGACTAATGGTGCTGTTTAGGTCAACTGTATTCCTACTGATTTTCTGCCTGCTTGATCTGTGAATTATTCATAGAGGTATGTTAATGTTTCCAACTATAATAGTGGATTTGTCTCCTCCTTTCAATCTCATCAGTTTTTCCTCATGTAACTTTGATGCTATGTTGTTAGGTGAATACACATTTAAGATTGTGAAGGACTCATGAAAAATTGACTTCTTTATCATTACACAATGCCCTTCTTAACTCCTGATTTTTGTCTTTTTTTCTAAAGCCCACTTTGTCTAAAATTCAAACAGCCATTATCCTTTCATTTTGTGATAGCATGGCATAGATTTCCCTATTTCCTCACTTTTAACCTAAGTTTAAATTTAAAATAGGTTTGGTATAGGCAAATGTTTCATTCAGTTTTGGATTATAACAAATTACTACTAACTTTGTGGCTTATAAACAACAGAAATTTATTTCTCACAGTTATAGAAGCATAACTAGGTCCTCATAAGGGCATTCTTTACACACACACACACACACACACACACACACACACACACTTGACATAGTATACAATAGCTAGTATTTCAATCCTCACTCTCCTCCTACCCTCTACCTTCAAGTAGGGTACTTGAGGTTTTCTTTTCCTGAGTTAGTTTGCTTAGGATAAAGGCCTCCTACTCCACTTATGTTGCTGCAAAGGACATGATCTCATTCTCTTTTATGTCTCTGTAGTATTCTATGATGTATGAGTACTACATTTTCTTTATTCAGTCTATCATTGGTGAGCATACAGATTGATTTTATGTCTGCTTTTGTGAATAGTGCTGCAATGAACATATGTGTCTTTATGGCAGGACAATTCATATTCCCTTGGGTATATACCCAATAAGGAGATTGTTGGATCAAATGACAATTTTGAAGTTCTTTGAGAAATCACGAAATTGCTTTTCACACTGGGTAAACTAATTTAAAATTCCACCAGCAATGTGTGTTTCCTATTCTCCACAACCTAATAAACATTTGTTTTTATTTGACATTTAAGAAATAACTATTCTGAATGTTGTGAGATGGTATCTTATTGCAATTTTGATTATTTTTCATAATGATTAGTAATATTGAGCATTTTTGTATGCTTGTTGGCCTCGTGTATGTCTTCTTTTGAATAGTTTCTGATTATATCCTTTGTCCACTTTTTCTTTGAGACAGAATCTCCCAGGCTGGAGTGCAGTGGCCCAATCTTGGCTCACTGTAACCTCCGCCTTCCAGGTTCAAGCGATCCTCCTTCCTCATCCCGAGTGGCTGGGATTACAGGCATGCACCACCACGCCTGGAAAATTTTTGTATTTTTAGTAAAGATGGGGGTTTCAAAATGATGGCCAGTCTGGTCTCGAACTTCTGACCTCAAGTGATCAACGTACCTCAGCCTCCTAAAGTGCTGGTATTGTGGGTATGAGCCATCGCTCCCAGCCTTTGCCCACTTTTTAAAGGGATTATGGGGTTATTTGTTGCTTATTTGCTTAACTTCCTTATAGATTCTAGATGTTACACCTCTGGATGCACAGTTTGCAAATATTTTCTCCCATTCTTTAAATGCATTATTTAAGTAATGCAAATTTGAAAAGCATTTGGGCTTATTATGTAATTTGTGAGTACTCTTTAACTTTAAGCCAATTTGGTACCTCGTGGCCAAAAACACGTTAACAGAATATGTGTATGTACACATAAATGCGTACATACTAATTTAAGGATTCCACAGTGAGATAGTGATAGAAACTCACCAGTTTGCAAAAATAATGACAATAAGATATGGTTGAATACAAATATTGGGTTTTATCTCAGTAAAATGTAATAGCAGATTTAAAGTAAGCAGAAAAGAAAACAGAATGATATATAGATAACTTGGGAACGTTATAGTTGCAGGTTGACAACTGGCCTCTAAGTTTTGCTTGATAATTTCCTCATCAGTTGAAAATGTTCACAGAAACAGACCTAATGTGTAACTAGCGAAAGTATTAGAAAATCTGGCATGCCCTTCCATTTGCACAACCACTTGCAAGTAAAGGTGCCATTAAACTAAATGGGGTGTCTGAAAGGAAGTCATTCTCTGTTTTCTCAATCTAGATGATTTTTTCCCATAGTTTTGCAAAGGAGAAAATAAGCTGTGGCCTAGGGTTTAATGTCGTGTATAAAAATGTGCTGATTTTGAACAGAACTCCACAGTGTGTCACCACTGAGTCATTTCCACCCTCTTACATGTCTTAGTTTCTCTCTCTGAAGGTTTAGCACTTCTGAGAGGTTTCAAAATGTAAAGTAACCAGCTCTTATATATATTTCCCAGAGGAGCCTTTTTAAGCTAAACTTTTGGAGGTTCCCTGTAGGGTTGCTGCATATTGTGGGGTGTCAACCCCTCAGACACTTTTACTTAGCCACCCCGTAATACAGGGGCACCTTTTGGTTGAGATGAGAAAAATACCCTTTCTCTTCAGAGCAGAGAAAACTCAATCTCTCATTGATCTACAAAACAACAGTTGAGTTGCCATACCAATGAACAAATAATTGAAATTATTTCTTTTTTTGAGGAAAGGCAGTGGTGAAGACTAATTAGAATGAACCTCCAAACTACAATTAGGATCCCAAACAACAACTTCCTAGGAGAATTTAAAAAAAAAGAAGAAGAAAGAAAAACAGTTAAGACCAGTTCCTGTAAACTGTCCTCAGCCACAACTAACTTTGTAGCTGTTGTCCACCATTACACATGCCAAGGTCAAATCCTCTAACAGTACAAGGTAATTTCTGGGATCCCCCAAAGCAAAATATATCAGGTAATACAATACAGGAAATCAGAGTTTTAGACCTAAGAATCTGCCCATGACTCTTTAAACTTCACAAAGAAAATAGAACATCCCCAAAATGGTTGAGTAGCACCTTTGTTATAAGTTCTTTAAGAGTTTTGAGTCATTACAAGCCTTATTAGATATTTTTTTTATCTTGGCCCTGAAGACAGAGAAGAAGGAAAGAGAAATAGAGTGAAAGAAAAGTAAATGAAATAATATTTTTTAAAGGCAGGAAGCAAACAGAAACCAAGCACATAGATTTAGGTGGTTTTATTTTCTTTTGTAGCTGTGAGGAATTTTAGTCAATTCAGAGGTCTTGTTTTACATAAATTGGAATTCTCATTTGGATTTGACCAAATTAGATAGACTAAGTAAAATCTAATGGGGGAAAAACCAGAATAACAAAAAATCCCAACAATATAATTACAGAATGGTCTAATGGCAAAATAAATAAATAAATAAAGCCAGCTGGTTGTTAATCTTATCTTTAGCCCAGAAAAACCCCAATTCAGTTACTTACCTAGGTATGAGTTTCAGGCTGAAGACTGCTCTCTTCCATCCTAGAACCAGGCAGAAATTCCAACTCACTTTCCCTCTTGGAAGTGAGCTCAAAGTCCAGAAAGACACTACCTGCCCTCCATTGTCATGGAAACAAGAAAACTTGCTTTACTTGTTAGAAGCAAGTAAAACTCCAGAAAAGTTACATAGCAAAATAAATGGTTAGAACCCATCCAAGTTTTGGAAGGTCAGGAAATCTATTAATGGGCAAGCTCTTAGGTTTCAGGAAATTGCCTTATTGCTTTGAGCCAGAAGATTATCTCAAGCTGGTACCAAACACCTATAGGAGATTTGTCAAAGGTCAGGGGCACCTACACTAAGAATCCCTTCATGGTTGCCCATTTGTACACCTCATAGTATCTGAGACAAATCTCAATCAATGTAGAAAATTTATCTTACCAACATTAAGGACATGCCTGTAGTACACCCTCAGGAGGCCCTAATGACATGTGCCCAAGGTGGTTGGGGTGCACCTTGCATTTACACATTTTCAGAAGATGTAACACATCAATTAATACTTGTAAGATTTACACTGGATTTTTCAGTCAGGACAACTCAGAGGGATACTTCCAGGTCACAGGTAGATTTGAAGTTTTTCTGATTGGCAATTGATGGAAAGAGTTATTATAAATCAAAAGTTATGTCTGGGTTGTGATAAGGGGCTGTGGAGACTAGAGGAATCTAAAGGTAGACAAGTGTCATGGCCCAAACCCTGAAAAAGAGGAGGAAGACATAAGAAAAAGGAAAGAGATTCATATAAACAAATTAAGAAAGGTGTTATAATTGAATAAATAGTTATCCTCAAGGAAATCCTTTCCCTCAAAGAGTCACCAAAGTAACACAGACTGAGTTCTAGAATGGTGGCAAAAATCTCAGTGTGAATGTTAAATCCGCAGCATTCCTTAGGCAATAAGTTACTTGTTAATAAATTATAAGGCATTTGCAGATAAAGGTTGATTTTATTCATCTTTAGATTGACAGTATCTAACATAACATCTGCTTAAAAGGCTTTTGTTTGAATCTAAATCAGTATCTTGCAAATTGAGGAGGCATCATTATCATCTGAGGAGTTTGTCAAACTATGGATTGCCAGAATTTGATCCAGTAATTCTGGGGCTAATCACTTGCATTTCTTTCATGTTTGCAAGGGACACTAAAACTACTAATCAAGGAATCACAGTCTGAGAACCACTGGACATTATTTTTAAAACTAGGAGTAAACAAACTACAGCCAGCTGGCCAATTCAGTCTCAGCATAATTTTACTCAGTCCATGATCTAAGAATTATTTTTTAAGTTTTAAAGGGTTGTTAAAACAAACACACACACACACAAACACATACACACACACACAAGGATATACAACAGATACTATGTTTCCCATATAGCAAATATTACTGACTTCCTACAGAAAATGTTTACCAACCACTGTTTTAAACAATACAGATATTACAAACACAAATTTCTAGACCTGTAAAAGGTTTGAACTGCATCCATCACTGAAGAATATGCCAAATATGTATTTTATCTTCCCTTTTTTTTAACAAAGAAAAAAAAGGAGTGAAGGAGAGCAAGAAAGAGGAAGAAAAAGAGGGAGAGAGAATGGGAATGTAGCTTTATTCTAAAAATGGGTATTAATAATGGCCGATCAATATTTTGTGTATTGAAGGCAGAGAATGTATATTTTGTGTATTTAAAGTGGAGCGCTCTATAAATATTTATTAAGTTTACTTCTTCCAGATCTGAGTTCAAGTCCTGGATATCCTTATTAATTTTCTGTCTCATTGAGTCTAAACCTCTTTATGAGTCTTATGCATCTGGGTGTTAGGATCGTTAGCTCTTATTGTTGCATTGATCCTTTTACCACTATATCTTTGTTGCTTTGAAATCTATTTCATCAGATGCAAGAATTGCAACTCCTGCTATTTATTTATTTATTTATGCTCTTCATTTGGTTGGTAAATCTTTCTCCATCCCTTTGTTTTGAGTCTTTGTGTATCCTTGCATGTGAAATGGGTCTGGTCATAGCATACCATTAAGTTTTGGCTGTATCTTTTGATTGGGGGATTTAGTCAACTTAAATTTAGGGTTACTGCCATTTGATGTTAACTGGCTTTTTTATCCATTCATTGATGTAAATTCTTCTTTATGTTGATGCTCTTTACTTTTTGGTATATTTTTAGAAAGGCTAATACTGGTTTTTCCTTTATATGTATTATGCTTCTTTCAGAAGCTTTTGCAAAGCAGGCCTGGTGGTAATAAAATCTCTGAGTACATGCTTGTTCCTAAAAGATTTTATTTTTCCTTCAATTGTGAAGCTTAGTTTGGCAGGATATGAAATTCTGGGTTGAATGTTCTGTTCTTTAAGGATGTTGAATATCAGCCCCCACTCTCTTCTGGCTTGTAGGGTTTCCACTGAGAAATCTGCTGTAAGTCTAATAGGCTTCCTTTTGTGGGTAACCTAACCTTTCTCTCTGGCTGCCCTTAGTATTTTCTCCTTCATTTCAACCCTGGTGAATCTGACGATTATGTGCCTTGGGGTTGCTCTTCTTGAGGAATATCTTTGTGGTGTTCTCTGTATTTCCTGGGGTGAATATTGTCCTGCTTTGCTAGATTTGGAAAGTTTTCCTGAATAATATCCTGAAGAGTATTTTCCAGCTTAGATTCATTCTCTTCGTCGTATTCAGGTACACCTATTAAATGTAAATTAGGTCTTTTCACATAGTCTCATATTTCTTGGAGACTTTGCTCATTCCTTTTTATCCTTTTTGCTCTCTTCTTGTCTTCTCGTTCTATTTCATTAAGTAGGTCTTCGACCTCTGATATCCTTTCTTCTGCTTGATCAATTCGGCTATTCAAACTTGTGCATATTTCGCTAAGTTTTCGTGTTGTGTTTTTCAATTCTGTTAGTTCATTTATATTCCTCTCTATATTGTCTATTCTTTTTAGCATTTCGTCAAACCTTTTTTCAAAGTTCTTAGTTTCTTTACATTGGGTTAGAACAAGTTCTTTTAACTCCCAGAAGTTTCTTATTATCCACCATCTGAAGCCTACTTCTGTTAATGGCAGGGCTTGTTCCGTTGCTGATGAGGAACTGTAATACCCTGTAAAGGGAGAGGGGTTCCCTCTACAGAGGATTACTGTTTTGTCTTTCCTAAACCATATTATTTTTCCAATATTCTACCTCTGCCTAATTCTCGTTGAGCTACCTACATCCTTAGGGACTTTAAGAATGATTTCAATTATTCTGTAAAAGCATTTCACTGAAATAAAATATGAATAATTTTAGAAGCATTATTATGTAATAATGTGAAGAAAAGAAGTTGAAATTAGTTATTTCAATATTAAGCTTATCTCTTTATTTTGATTGTGCTTTAAATTCTTTTATTTTTTGAATATTCTGGTAAGCCTTTTCTAGATGTCAGATTTCAGTCTGGAATGAGTAAGCTTAAAAGTCAACACTAAGACTTATGGAAGCTTATTTCATCTATTTCACATTGTTAGTGCTGTATATAGGTATGCATTAGTAGGACATCAATCCAGATGTCATTTTTTTTTTCTTATCTAGTTTAGAGCTTTATCCAGGGTCAAGACAGGAACCATAGCATATCTAACCTCTTAAACATATATGGGACATCCAAAGACTCTTACACAGCCATGTACTCTTAGGCTGGCTGTGAATTGGTCATTGGCAGCACCAATCGCAAGTCTATGAGTTCAACCACACACATACACAAGATTAGTATATTTTTATCAATAAGCAGATGAAGTAGATTGACCTAGAAATGGGTGTCAGTGAGCAAGTAGCAGGAAGAGGATATACCTGGGAAAGGAGAGTGTTCTGAGTTAAAAGATCAGAGATTAAGTAAGGTAAGGAAAGAATCCATGCATAGGGTGTGTTGAGGAGCAATCTGATATATGGTATTAGAGACAAGAAGATGAAGAGGACTTCCACATGAAAGTTGTATCAGTATAAGGTATAGATAACTGAGCAGGCTGAGCAAGGTTCCCATACAAGGTAGTGGCATTGGTAATAGTCTGGCTTAATGTGTTGGAGAAAAAAATGAGATAAAAAGTACACTCATACAAGAAGGTGACAGGATTTTGGGGCCCAAAATAGGTGAGGGGGAAATCTAAGCTGATGTGGAAATTGAGGTGGCAATAAAGTAAGACTGTTTCTGTGTGAAGGTATTGGTCACATAAGTAAACATATTAAAGCTAAAGAGGACAAAAGGCGGTTTTAACAAATATGGAAAAGAAGCAAAAAGAAAAGAAACCCTTTGTGACTCCACCAAATTCTCAACCTGAATTGTAATCTCCATATGTCAGAGGAGGGGCCTGTGGGAGGTGAATGAAATATGGTGGTGGACTTCCCCTTTACTATTCTTGTTATAGTGAGTGAGTTCTCATGAAATCTGATAGTTTAAAAGTGTATAATAATCCCGCTCTCACTCTCTCCTGCTGCCATGTAACACATGCCTTTCTTCCCCTTCACCTTTTGCTATAATTGTAAGTTTCCTGAGGCCTCCTTAGCCATGTGGAACTCATTAATTGTCTCACAAATATGAGTCAATTAAAAATCTTTGGTTTATAAATTACCCTGTCTCAAGTAGCTCCTTACAGCAGTGTGAACAAACTAATACAGAAAATTGGTACCAAGACTGGGGCACTACTATAAACATACCTGAAAATGGGGAAGGACTTTGCAACTAGGTAACAGGTAGATGTTGGAACAGTTTGGACAGCTCAGAAAAAGACTGGAAAATGTGGGAAGTTTGAAACTTCCTAGAAACTGGTTGAATAGATTTGACGAAAATGCTGGTACTTACATGGAAAATAATGTCCAAGTTAAGGTGGTCTCAGATAGAGATGAGGATCTTATTGGGAACTGGAGGAAACGTCACTCTTGCTCTGCTTTTACAAACAGACTGGTGACATTTTGCCACTGCCCTAGAGATCTGTGGAACTTTGAACTTGAGAAAGGTGATTTAGGGTATCTGGCAGAAGATATTTCTAAGCAACAAAACCTTCAAGATTTCATCTGGCTGTTTCTAAATCTGTACACTCATGTGTGAATAAAGAGATGGTCTGAAATTGGAACTTTATATTTAAAAGAGAAGCAGAGCATAAAAGTTTGGAAAATTTTCAGGCCAGTCGTGGTAGAAAAGAAACCCCATGTTCCAGAGAGAAATTCAAGATAGTTGCAGAAAGGTACATAAGTAACAATGAACTGAATATTAATAGCCTCACAATGGGGAAAATGTTATCAGAGCATTGCAGAGATCTTCATGGTAGCCCTTCCTACAACAGGCCTGGAGCCCTAGGAATGAAAAATGGTTTCACAGGCTGGGCCCAGGGCCCTGCTGCACTATGCAGCATCAAGACATGGCACCCTATGTCCCAGCAAATCCAACTCCAGCCACAGCTAAACTGGGGTCAAGGAACATCAGGTTGTGGCTTCAGAAGGTGCAAGTCCCAAGTCTTGGCAACTTCCATGTGTTGTTGGGCCTGCACATGCACAGAATGTAAGAATCTAGGTTTGGGAACCTCCATCTGGATTTAAGGATGTATGGAAATGCCTGGATGTCCAGGCAGAAGACAGCTAGAGAGATAGAGACCTCATGGAAGACCTCTATTAGTGTAGTATGGAAGGAAATGTGAAGCTGGAACCCTCATACAGAGTTCCCTCTGGGACACTGCCTAGTGGATCTGTGAGAAGAGGGCTGCCATCCTCCACAACCCAGAATGATAGATCTACCCACATCTTGCACTTTGTACCTGGAAAAGCCACTGGCACTTAATGCCAGCCTATGAAAGCAGCTGTGGGGGCTGCATCTTGCAGAGTCATAGGAGTGGAGCTGCCCAAGCCCTTGGGATACCCTCTCTTGTGTTAGCATGACCTGAAGATTATTTTGGAGCTTTAAGATTTAATGACTGTCTCACTGGATTTCTGACTTGCATGGGGCCTGTAGCCCCTTTGTTTTGGCCAGTTTCTCCCATTCAAAATGGGAACATTTATCCAATGTCTGCACTCCCATTTTATCTTGGAAGTAACTAACTTGTTTTTGATCTTATAGGTTCCTAGGCAGAGGTGACTTGCCTTGCCTCAGATGAGACTTTATACTTGGACTGTTGAGTTAATGCAGGAATGGGTTAAGACTTTGGGGGACTGTTGGGAAGGCATAATTGGTTTTTAAATGTGAGTAGAACATGATATTTGGGAGGGGTCAGGGGCTGAATAGTATGGTTTGGCTCTGTGTCCCCACACAAATCTCATCTTAAATTGTAATTCTAACATGTTGGAGGAGAGGCCTAGTTGGAGATGATTGAATCATGTGGGAAGATTTCTCCCTTGCTGTTCTTATGATACTGAGTTCTCATGAAATTTTCTCATTTAAAATTGTGTGGCACCTCTCCTCCTACTCTCTCTCTTGCCATCATGTATGACATGTCTTGCTTACCCTTTGCTCTCCACCAAGTTTGCTGAGGCCTTTACAGCCAGGCAGAACTGTGAGTCAATTAGACTTTTCTTTATAAATTACCCAGTCTCAGGTAGGTTTTCATAGCAATGCAAAGAAATGGACTAAAATAAAACCAGTAGTGTTGGATTGAAACTGCAGATAGTAAAATGTGAATCTGTGGATATAAATATGAATATATTTAAGTGTGTGTGTGTGTGTGTGTGTATCCACTAAGAGTTCATAAGATCAGTTATGCCACAATGGCTGTGAGACAACTTAGTTTCTGTACCCTGGTTTTTACTACTGTGTTCCACATAAATGAACCATAGATCCTTGTTGAAATAGCTGATTCTAGGGCTAAAGGGAAAAGTCATGATGAGCCTAGAATATTTCGTGCCAGAAAGTAAGGATTTTTTTAAATGATGGGAGCACGTGAAAAGATACAAAAGCCAGTTTGAAAGAATTTGAAGGGGCTTCTATAGACCAAAGCTGGGATAATTTGAGTGCCAACAGAATTTGGTATACAATTAACTGAATACATGAATAACACAAAATATGATATAGACACAAAAAACTGTAGCAAAGAATAATATATTTACATAATTTCAATGTGCCTTTCTATAAAGTACTTCCTAGTTACAATGGGAAAAACAGAAACTTTGCAATTGGGAAGCCTGAATAACTGTAGATACCATAATTAAGTGATCAAAGATTTCCAATAATAGTCTAAATAGATACCATGTACTACCTGATAGGTTACACTGAGATGAACACAGAATGATTTCAGTGATATTTTTGTCAAGAGTCTCAACTTGAATGTAATCATGAGGAATTATTGGAAAATGCAAATGGAGGGACATTCTACTTAATAACTGGCCTATGATATTGAAAAGAATGAAGGTCATAAAATTCAAGAGAAAAGCAAGGAACTATCTCAGACTGAAGAAGACTGATGAAACATACAACTTAATGCAAAATGTGATTGTAGACCTGATCATTTCAGCATAAAGTACACTCTGTACTGAAATATTTGACACAATTTGAATTCAAGCCCAATTATTTATATGGTCATAATATGTCAAGGTTAATTTTCTAATTTTGTTGCTGTAGTGTGATTATGTAAGATAATATCCTTGACTAAAGGCAATATATACCAAATTATTCATAAGGGATTACAAAAAATGTAATCAATTTACTCTCAAATGCTTCCAGTAAAAATATAAATGTTAGTTGTAGTATATTTGCAAATTTTCTGTTATTTCCAGGTATGTTATATAAACATACCAAAGCTATGAGATGGGGACAATGCATTAGGTTAGACGGAGTGCTGTAGTATGCATTTTACTCCCTTGGAATGATGACCCGTCGAAGGGATTGTCACTAGGAGAAGAGAATAAATGCACTTGTACTACATTTTGATGATGAGATTAACTTCTCCGTGATTCACAGGAGAATATGTAGAAAGAGAAAGTTCATAAATTTTCATGTTCATGACCTTACAATAGATTTTAATTTATTTAAATTAAAACCAGAAATAAAACAAAACAGGAAATTATTTGCTGAGAGAAAGTGTCATATAACAACAGATGTTAGCATTTCCTGGTGTATTAAAAAGCCCTAACTGACCCTTGCCTAGATATCCTACTTAAGACATAGACTATCTTACTTGGACAGAATATTTGCTTGTTATAGGAATGATAAACTATCAAAACAGAAAGATATTTCTAGCACTGGAAATTCCATTAGGGAGAAAAGACTTTTGAATCTTCTTCAGAGTAGACACAAAGATGCTGTAGTTATCCGAGGCAAGAAAAAAATACCCCTGCAGAATTTGATGCAATGCCCAAAGGTGCTTGGAATCTGAAAGCATACAAGTGACTTTGGCTGAATCTTTGTGAGCTTTATAACAGGTTTGCCTTCTTGCTGAAAATCAGAATGCATACTAGATAAACCTCTTAAAAACACTTCAGAGAGCTGGCGAAAAAGTCATCTGCATTCACACAGATGACAGAGATTCTATAACAGAGGAGACTCGCCATGGAAATTTAGGCTCAGATACCATTTGGCATGGGTTTTAGCTGGGGAATAAGTCCTAACAACTACTTTGCAAACGTTTGGAAAGCCAGGTTGTAAAATACCTATGTACTGTTTCTAAGTACAAATTGCCAGGTAAAAGGGAACTTAATTTACTCCAAATGGATACACCCTTGAATCTGCCCTCAAGATAATATCTTAGGAAAGTGGTAGAGAAACTGTGATTAATGGCACTTCTCAGTCACTAACACTTTAGAAGAATGCAAACACTCCTCGTTTTGTCCTACTTATAGAGAGCCACAGACATTTCGTGGTCAATTATACTTTTTTAGAAAACACACAGTTACACAGAATGAAAGGCTTATTTAGGAAATTTCAAGATATCTGGAAGAGACACATGTATTTCACAGTAGTATAGCTTTAGCCAGGCCTATATCCTCTCTTGGTATAGACAATTGAGATCAAGCAGTGGAGGCAAAAGGGGTAAAAACAGTTCCCAGATTATGAATGTTTGGTGGGTAGATGAACAATTACTCATAAGTCAGCTACTCTCCTGCTGTATATCCTAGTGGCGGTGATGAGCCAGAGTTTATATTCAATATTTTGTGCCCAGAATCCAGGGCAAGGAGTGGGGAAGGAATGACTTTAAGAACCAGGAAAATTTTACTGGACAGTAGGTCAGGAGTTACATGCTGAACTTCAGTCCTTATTTAGTTGTCTTGAAGTCAGTGCCAGCTGTCTGTCTCTTAGTTACCTGAAGCCAATAAGAGGGTTTTGAGTTTCTAGACTCAAAATAAGTTAGACCTGTGGCTAAGCCTCTAAATAGGACATATGCAATGGTGGGTGAATAGGGAATCATCAAGGCAAGAATTACACCTTGAAAGTGGAGGCTCAGGTACCACCCTAACCTATGATAACAGATTAAAAAAAATATATGAACACTTCCTTAAGTAATGGCACAAAAAAGGTTGAGGTAGCCCTGAAACTGGGAATAGTGTAAAGTTACACATTAGCTTTAGACAGATTCCCAGGAGGAGATCTCAGAACATGGTTATGAATGGGGAATTTAAAAGGTGAGTAAAAGAGCTACAAAACTGCTAGATATAAGCAGGCATGTGTGGAGCAAAAGAAAAACAAATACACAGACAAAAACAAAAGCAAACAAATGAGCAATCAATACTCAAATTAAGCTTGAAAATTAAAATTCCAAAGAATACAAAGAAAATTAATATGAACTTAATGATCAAATTTAATGGTATTATTTAAATGAAAAAAAGACAGAAGAGCCAACAAGCTAAAAATAAATAGGAAAATTCATACCCTAGGTATGGAAACATTATCATAATCTGTAAAGAATTTTAGAAGTTTACTTACATCCTCCAAGGATAAGAAATAAATTCTTATAATATACGGCATAAAAACTAGGATATATGAATTAAGAACCAGGTGTATCATCTCATTCAAGTTCTCTGTTTGAAGGTTTCTTCTTCAAAGTGAAATTATTTGCTCACCAGTCTCAATTGATAATCAAGTCATTTGTATCACATCATATTCTGTCAGTTCACTGCTCTTAACTTATTATAAGGTAAAATTATTGTGTATGTTTATATTGTCAGACTCTTCACACTAGAACTGAAGAATAAAGAACAAAGGATGTTATTTTCTAATCCAAAATAAGCACATAGAACATGGCCTGGATTATGATAGGCATTCAGTCAATGTATGTGGACTACTGAATGAATGAAAAAGCAACCAATTGAAAATTAAAATGAACAATTAGACATCATCTCACCCCAGTAAAAATGACTTTTATCCAAAAGATGGGAAATAATAAATACTGGTCATGAGGTGGAGAAAACGATACCCTCATATACTGTTGGTGGGAATGTTAATTAATACAACAACTATAGAGAATAAAACAGAAGTTTTTTTAAAAAAAGAAAACTAAAAATAGAGCTACCATATAATCAAGCAATCCCACTGCTTGGTATATACTCAAAAGAAAGGAAATCAGTATGTTCATGAAATATCTGCACTTCTATGCTTATTGCAGCACTATTCGCAATAGTAAGATTTGGAAGCAACTTAAGCACTTTCATTTTTTAAATCCATCAACAGAAGAATGAATAAAGAATATGTGGTACATATACACAATGGAATACTATTCAGCCATAAAAAGAATGAGACCAAGTCACTTGAAACAACATGGATGGAACTGTGAGTCATTATGTTAAGTGAAATAGACCAGGCACAGCAAGACAAACTTCATATGTTTACACTTATTTGTGGGAGGTAAAAACTAAAATAATTGAACTCATTAAGAAAAAGTATAGAAGGATGGTTACCAAAGGCTGGTAAGGGTGAGGGGAAGTGGGGAAGTGAGGATAATTAATGGGTACAAAATAATATTTAGAAAGAATGAATGGGATCTAGTATTTGATAGCACAAAAGGGTGACTATTGTCAATAATAATTTAATTCTACATTTTAAAATAACTGTTAAAAATTTTAAAAATGAACATCAAACTTAAAAACTCTGGTCATCAAAAGATACTTTCAATGCAGTAAAAAGGCAATGTATAGATTAAAAGAAAGTGTTTCCAAATCAAACACTTGAGAAAAGGTTAATAACCAGAATATATAAAGAACTCCCACAGCTCAACGACAATAACAAAACATATAACTCAGTTTAAACATGGGGAAAGGACTTGAATAGATATTCTCCAAGGAAGATATACAAATGGTCAAAAAATATGAAAAGAAAGATGTTCAACCTCACTAACCATAAGGGAAATTCAGATCTAAACTGCTTTAACATGTCACCTCTGAATAGATTCCATTATCATTGGAATGGCAACTGTAACAAACAAAAAAGAAAAAAAAACACAGAAAATAACAAGTGTTAAGGAGATGTGGAGGAATTGGAACCCTCATGCAATGTTGGTGGGAATGTAAAATGGTACTGCTTCTTTGGAAAACACCTTGGCAATTCCTCAAAAACTTAAAAATACTATTACCACAAGAAAAAATAATAAATAAAAAAATAACAATAAGAGTATAATTGGGCTGGGCATGGTGGCTCATACATGTAATCCCAGCACTTTTCGAGGCCCGGGTGGGCAGATCATGAGGTCAAGAGTTTGAGACCAGCCTGGTCAACATGATGCATCCCCATGTCTACCAAAAATACAAAAAAATTAGCTGGACATAATGGTGTGAGCCTGTAATCCCAGCTACTCGGGAGGCTGAGGCAGGAGAATCACCGAACCCAGAGGCAGAGGTTGCTGTGAACAAGACTCTGTCTCGGGCATAAAAGAGTATAAGTTAGATGATTGTTTTTAAAACAAAGTATAAATGTTTGAGGTAATGTCTACTCGATTTATCTCAAAATGGTTACTATGCATTGTATGCCTATATCAAAGCATCCCATGTACCCCATAAAGTATACACCTACTATATACCCACAAAATTTTTTTAAAAGTGAAAATATAATCATTTAAATTAAAAAATATTTGGAATAAATTTTAAAACAGATACATTGTTAAGGTAACTGAAGAATTTAAAGTAATTTGAAGTTATCAAACTGGAGAATTTCACCCTGAAGGTATGTCACAAAAAAGATACAGAAGTAAAACATGAAGAATTTTTAAAAGACAATTTAAGAGCTATTGGGGGTAAGTGAGATATTCAACTATATATCTAATCGTAATTCCAGAGGAGAAGAATATAGGAAATAAAGGGAAGTCATTTTTTATATAGAAATCAAAAGTACATATCAAGTAACAACCAACTGACATAAAGTAAATTTACACATATGTATATTGTATGTATAAATTTAAACATAACATTAAAAGAAGATGAATCTCAAAAATCATCAGAGAAAAGAGACAGAGAAATTAAAATAAAATACTTATTTGCCTTATTTACTACATCAGCAAAAATAGATCCCAGACCATCCATAATATCATTGCTGGGTAAAATGTCTGATAATCTACAATTCATATCAAGCTAACTTCTTACCGAAAAGTAAGAATGAAAAAAAATATATGTTCAGACATAATAGAATAGGAAATTTTACTACCTATGGAATCTCAATGAAAGAAACAACAAATAATTAAAGAAGAAAATTGAATACAGAAGGATTTGGAAGCAAGTATTAATTGCAAGCACATATATTTTTATAAAAATCCTGCCAAATTTAACTGAGTATTGGCAATAAAATAATACAAAAATAGTCTGTGTTTGAAAAGATAGAATTCTGTGGGCTTAAATAGAATAAATTTGGTTTTGTGGTTAATAGCTTCCAAACCAGTGGAAGAAAACAAACAATAATTTAAAAGTTACATTTCGTATGAAGTTTAAGGTATTTTTTTCCAGTTCTAGCAAAAACAACAAAGCTGGAGGCATCATGCTACCTGACTTAAAACTATACTAAAAGGCTACAGTAATCAAAACAGCATTGTAACTAATACCAAAACAGAGACATAGACCAATGGAACAGAACAGAGGCCTTGGAAGTAACACCTCACATCTACAACCATCTGTTCTTTGAAAACCTGACAAAAACAAGCAACAGAGAAAAGATTCCATTTAATAAATGGTGTTGCAAAAAGTAGCTAGCCCCATGCAGAAAGCTGAAACTTCATCGCTTCCTTACACCTTATACAAAAATTAACTCCAGATGGATTAAAGATTTAAACAAAAGACCTAACACCATAAAAACCCTAGAAGAAAACCTAGGCAATGTCATTCAGGACATAGGCATAGGCAAGGACTTCATGACCAAAACACCAAAAGCAATGGCAGCAAAAGCCAAAATAGACAAATGGGATCTAATTAAACTTAAGAGCTTCTGCACCACAAAAGAAACAATCATCAGAGTGAACCAGCAACCAACAGAATGGGAAAAAAATTTTTGCAAGCTACCCATCTGACAAACAGCTAATATCCAGAATCTACAAAGAACTTAAACAAATATACAGGAAAAAAAAATAATCCAATCAAAAAGTTGGCAAAGGATAGGAACAGACACATTTCAAAAGAGAACATTTATGTGGCCACCAAATAATATGAGAAAATGCTCACTGGTCATTAGAGAAGTGCAAATCAAAACCTCTTTGAGATACCTTCTCACTCCAGTTAGAATGGCAATTATTAAAAATTATGGAGAAAATAGATGCTGGAGAGGAAGTGGAGAAATAGGAACGCTTTTGCACTGTTGGTGGGAGTCTAAATTAGTTCCACCATTGTAGAAGACACTGTAGTGATTCCTCAAGGATCTAGAAACAGAAATTCCATTTGACCCAGCAATCCCATTACTGAGTATATACTCAAAGGTTTATAAATCGTTCTATTATAAAGACACGTGCAAACGTATGTTCATTGTGGCACTGTTTACAATAGCAAAGACCTGGAACCAACCCAAATGCCCATAGATGATAGACTGGACAACGAAAATGTGGCACACATACACAGTGTTATACTATGCAGCCACAAAAATGGATGAGTTCACGTCCTTTTCAGGGACATGGATGAATCTGGAAACTATCATTCTAGGCAAACTGACACAAGAACAGAAAACCAAACACTACATGTTCTCACTCACAAGTGGGTGTTGAACAATGAGAACACATGGACACAGAGAGAGGAGCATTACACACTAGGGTCTCTTGGGGTTAGGGGGCTAGTAAAGGGATAGCAGGGGGTAGGGAGATTGGGGAGGGATAACATTAGGAGAAATACCTAATGTAGGTGGCGGGATGATAGAGGCAGCAAACCACCATGGCACGTGTATACCTATGTAACAATCCTGCAAGATCTGAACAAGTACCCCAGAACTTAAAGTATAATTTAAAAAATACATTTCACAGAAGTTATATGGAAGAAATGCAAGAAAGAAAAATAATACTAATTAAAAATGTTAAACATGACAATAAAATGTGCATTCCATGAAGGCAGGGATGTTTGTTCATTTTCTTTGCTGCTTTATCTCTGGCACCCATAATTTACCTGGCACAGAATAGAGTCTGAGTAAATATTTTGAAATAAAATATGTCTAGTTAAATAACTACTCTTAATAAATATATTAAGTTTAAAAAATCAGATTGGATTAAAATTATACAAAGACAATCTAGCTTCTGTACCAATCTAAAAGAGAATACTTTACAATTTTTAAAAAAGTTATAAGTATGGGAGAAGAAATATTAACCAAGATAAACCAGATGTAGCAAATTAATATAAATATTATTTGAGAAGAGAATTATTATTAGGGTTAAAGAATATAGTAGGCACAAAAATTTGCCCTTCAGGTCTCTTTTGTGAACACACAAAGTTCTTGTTTCCCACAGGGACCCTGATGAGGCTTTAAAATTCATCTTTATGTAATATTACATGCTATAGACATATAATTACGTGTGCACAGGGTGTTTCCAGATCAGAGACACATTATTAATTACCTCAAAAGAAGAACAAGTACATTACTCTCTCTCACCCCACACCTTACCCTTAGGATAATGTGATAAAAGGCAGATGAAAAACCTGCCTGTATGAGTATCCAGACACTGCATAGGCAAGGGAAAGAGAAATTACATAAGCAGGGAACAGAGAAAAATGTTTATATTTATATATATCACAGTGACAATCCTATCCCTCCTCTGCAGAAAGGATTTTTTTTAAAAATTTGCTCCTTTGAAGTGGAATAGGAAGCATCTATGGGTTCTCGCCTTAATATTTTAAATATAAATACCTTTTTCTTTCAAGAACCAGATAAACTCTGTTGTCTCCAGACCTAGAGATGTTTTCTGGTATGAGCTTCACATATTCTGATATGTAAATACCCACAGAGATAATACTCCAGTCTTCCTGGCACCTTGGGACTTAACCAAGTACCTAGTCTGAATTGTAACCATTTAAATTTCTGGATCTGAGTAACTAATTATAAAAATGCCTACAAATCTAATTCTAATGGTACCTAAAGAGTAATATACTTCTACAGGAAATGAAAAGGAAAATCCTCTGTCTTATAAAAATTGCCTTATTACAGAGAGGAATTTTTAAAATCACAAGAAAAATAGCATATAAGTAACATTTTGCCATTTTTTTTGAAAATTATTACTAAAATGTATTTTTAAAACTAAATAAATAACTGAATATATCCACAATCATAAAATAAAATTGAACTGGCAGTCGATTTCTACCTCTGCCTTAATGAAAAAGACACCAGGGCCAGAAAGGTTTATAGGTAAATTTAATCAAATATTCAAGTAACTGATAGTTCCTACAGAATACAAATTATTATTTTATTTATTACTTATTTATTTGAGATGGAGTTTCACCCTATCAACAAGGCTGGAGTACAGTGGTGCAGTCTTGGCTCACTGCAACCTCCTTCTCCCAGGTTCAAATGATTTTCCTGCCACAGCCTCCCAAGGGTCTGGGATTACAGGCACCTGCCAGCATGCCCAGCTAATTTTTGTGTTTTAGTGGAGACCAGGTTTCACCATGTAGGCTGGGCTGGTTTCAAGCTCCTGACCTCAAGAGATCCACCTGCTCAGCCTACCAAAGTGCTGGGATTAGAGGCATGAGCCACTGTGCGTAGACCTATAATACAAATTATTTCAAAGAATATAAAAGAGAGAAAATGATTCAATTCATTTTATGAAACTAATACAATGTTGGTAACAAACAATAAAATAATAGTACCAAAGTAAGCACATAGTATACAAGCAATGATCTTAAATTATTATGCAATTTAATCCATGGATGTGTATACCCAAAATAATGGTCAAGGACAGTTTCTCTTGGAAACATAAGAATGCATCAATGTCAGAAAATATTAGCTAGGCAAGGTGATGCATTCCTATAGTTTTTGCGACTTGGAAGACTGAAGTGAAAGGACTGTTTAGGAATTCAAGTCCAGCCTGAGCAAAACCACAATATCCTATCTTTAATTACTTTTTAAAGAAAATCTATTTGTCTTAGTTCATGTGTACCATTATAACAAACTAGCATAGACTGGATGGCTTACAAAAAACTTATGTGTCACAGTACTGGAGGCTAGATAGTCTAGGGTCAAGATGCCAGCAGTTTTGTGTCCAGTGAGGGCTCATTTTATGGTTCATAAACGGCCATCTTTTCACTGTATCCTCACATGGCAGAAGGGCTAAAGGTCTCCATTTAGTCTCTTTTATAAGGACACTAATCCCATTCAAGCGGGCTGCATCTTTTTTTTATTGTATTTTAGGTTTTGGGGTACATGTGAAGAACATGCAAGATTGTTGCATAGGTACACACAAGGCAGTGTGATTTGCTGCCTTTGTCCCCGTCACCTATAACTGGCATTTCTCCCCATGCTCTCTCTCCCCAACTCCCCACTGTCCCTCCCCTATTTCCCCCTGACAGACCTCAGTGTGTGATGCTCCCCTCCCTGTGTCCATGTGTTCTCATTGTTCAACACCCACCTATGAGTAAGACCATGCTGTGTTTGATTTTCTGTTCTTGTGTCAGTTTGCTGAGAATGATGGTTTCCAGGTTCATCCATGTCCCTACAAAGGACACGACCTCATTGTTTTTGATGGCTCCATAGTATTCCATGGTGCATATATGCCACATTTTCCCTGTCCAGTCTATCATCTATGGGCATTTGGGTTGGTTCCAGGTCTTTGCTATTGTAAACAGTGCCACAGTGAACATACATGTGCATCATGTGCATGTGTCTTTATAATACAACAATTTATAATCCTTTGGATATATACCCAGTAATGGGATTGCTGGGTTAAATGGAATTTCTATTTATAGGTCCTTGAGGAATCCCCACACTGTCTTCCACACAGGTTGAACTAATTTACACTCCCACCAACAGTGTTAAAGTGTTCCTATTTCTACACATCCTCTCCACCATCTGTTGTCTCCAGATTTTTTAATGATTGCCATTCTAACTGGCATGAGATGGTATCTCAATGTAGTTTTGATTTGCATTTCTCTAATGACCAGTGATGATGAGCATTTTTTCACATGTTTGTTGGCCTCATGTATGTCTTCTTTTGTAAAGTGTCTATTCACATCCTTGGCCCACTTTTGAATGGGTTTGTTTGTTTTTTTCTTGTAAATCTGTTTTAGTTCTTGGTAGATTCTGGATATCAGCCCTTTGTCAGATGGGTATATTGTAAACATTTTTCCCATTCTGTTGGTTGCCAATTCACTCTAATGACTGTTTCTTTTGCTGTGCAGAAGCTGTGCAGTTTGATTAAGTCCCATTTGTCTATTTTGGCTTTTGTTGCCAATGCTTTTGGTGTTTTGGTCATGAAGTCCTCGCCTGTGCCTACGTCCTGAATGGTTTGACTAGATTTTCTTCTAGGGTTTTTATGGTGCCAGCTCTTATGTTTAAGTCTTTAATCCATCTGGAGTTAATTTTAGTGTAAGGTGTCATGAAGGGGTCCAGTTTCTGTTTTCTGTACATGGCTAGCCAGTTTTCCCAACACCATGTATTAAACAGTGAATCCTTTCCCCATTGCTTGTTTTTGTCAGGCTTGTCACAGATTGGATGGTTGTAGATGTGTTGTGTTTCCTCCGAGGCCTCTGTTCTGTTCCATTAGTCTATATCTCTGTTTTGGTACCAGTACAATGCTGTTTTGATTACTGTAGGCTTGTAGTATAGTTTGAAGTCAGGTAGTGTGATGCCTCCCACTTTCTTCTTTTTGCTTAGAATTGACTTGCCTATGTGGGCTCTCTTTTGGTTCCATATAAAGTTTAAGGTGTTTTTTTTCCAGTTCTGTGAAGGTCATTGGTAGCTTGATGGGGATAGTGTTGAATCTGTAAATTACTTTGGGCAGTATGTCCATTTGCAGAATATTGATTCTTCCTAACCATGAACATGGAATGTTTCTCCATCTGTGTCTTCTCTTATTCATTGAGTAGTGGCTTGTAGTTCTCCTTGAAGACATCCTTTACATTCCTTGTTAGTTGTATTCCTAGGTATTTTATTCTCTTGGTAGCAATTGTGAATGGCAGTTTGTTCTTGATTTGGCTCTCTTTAACTCTGTTATGAGTGTATAGGAATGCTTGTGATTTCTGCACATCAACTTTGTATCCTGAGACTTTGCTGAAGTTGCTTATCAGTTTCAGGAGATATTGGGTTGAGATGATGGGGTCTTCTAGATAAACAATCATGTCATCTACAAATAGAGACAATTTGACTTCCTCCTTTCCTATTTGAATACAATTTATTTCTTTTTCTTGCCTGATTGCTCTGGCTAGAACTTCCAGTACTATATTGAATAGGAGTGGTGAGAGAGGGCATCCTTGTCTAGTGCCAGATTTCAAAGGGAATGCTTCCAGTTTTTGCCCATTCAGTATGATATTTGATGTTGGTTTTTTGTAAATAGCTTTTATTATTTTGAGATACATTCCATCAATACCTAGTTTATTGAGGGCTTTTAGCATAAAGGGCTGTTGAATTTTGTCAAAAGCTGCATCTTCATAACCTAACCACCCCCAAAAAAACCCTCCACTTCATACTATTATTTTTGGCGTTATGATTCCAACATATGAACAAACATTGAAACCATAGTACTAACTATGCAATTTATCAAATTGGTAAAAAAAAACAATATTGAAAGATGGAGAAAATGATTCAATATGTGTTTAACTGATACATAAATAAAATTAGTAATGAACTAGGAATAGATTAATATTTTTGTCAATCTGGAAAAAGATATTTATTTTAAAAACCTATGAAGATACATATTTAATTGCAAAAAACTAGAAGTATGTCTATTTTACAGAGAAACAAAACAAATATTTTTTCTATGACTCCTACTACTTAACAATGTACTGGGAGCTGAAAATGAAATATTATCAGAAAAATAATTAAGATATATTACAATGGAAAAAAACAAAGAAAGAAACAAAATTGTCATTGCTGATGGTGAATTTCTACATAATGAAACCAGGAGGAACTATAGATAAATGAAACTGATAAGAATGTCCAACAAGGTTTCTAAACACCTCAACATAAGATAATTAGAGTGTTCTTACATATCAGCAATAATCAATAAAAATTCTAACAGAAGGGAGATGATACAATGCTATAATCATTTATAGTGTAACTTTCATAGAGTAAATATAAAAAAATAGGAAATACTTTTAAAGAGAAAATATATAGTGTTTTCAAAGAACATAAAAATATAAACAAATGGAGAGTAAACTATATTCATGTAAAAAACTCAATATTATAAAATAAAAATTATTCCCCAAATTTATCTGTAAATTTAACACCATTTTAATCAAAACCCTGTAAGGAATTTTTGGGTACTAGATAGATTTTAAAATTCATATAGAGGACTAAAAGTCAAGAAAATCACAAAAATAATTCTAGTTAAAAACACAATAATAGAAAAGTTGTTCTACTAGATGTCATGACGTAGAATACAGTTATCTCAGTGTTAATGCTGATCAACAAAGCAGAAGGACTTCCAGCTCAAAACTGGTGGCATAGAAGCAAATTGATTTTACTCCTCTCCACAGAAACACAAAAACAAACATACAATACTTATTACCATTAGTAGCCCAGAACTCAAATATGAGCCAGAGAAGTAAAATGGCTCTGAAGAGATAATGAGAGTATTGGATTTCCACATTTAAAATGCTCCTCTCCTCATTCTGCTGGTCACCAAGTATGCTAAAAAAAACATGCCCCCAACTCCCAGTTCTACACTGAAGGAAGTAAAATTGATGAGACAATCAGTTTCTCCACCATCTTGATTCCTCTGGCAGAAGACTTGTCCCTGCCTGAACCCATGTGGAACATCATGAGTGCCTGAAGCGGGAAGTATCACTGAGGGCAGTCAAAGACAAAGCTGGGGGCACTGAGACGTGGGCAGGGGTGTGGTGGGTAAACTATCCACAATCCTGCAAATTCTGATCTGTAATTTGCCAAAGGAGACACCAAATCAAGCTAGCATGTCAGCAGCACCATGACATAGGAGGCTTATTCCACAGGTTCCATGGTCATTAACCCCCAACCACTCTTCCCATACCCTCAGGATATTCCCTTTGAAACTTCCCTCATTCAGGTAGAGCAGCACTCACACTCTGATCTTTTACTAGAACTGAAATTAACCTGGACTTGGTGTATCACCTAGAGCTGGAAAGCTGGCAGGAAGCCAGCAGCAAAGAACCTCTAAGCAAATATATTCACTAAACACCGAAGAAAGCCAGATAGAAAATACAACCTAACAAGACTGAACCATACAAAAATAGAAAACTTTAATATGTCAGTAATAAAGAGTGACAGAAAAAAAATTAATGAAAAGTCTACCATTAAAGATAGGCCCAGGACCTCATGGATTCACTGCTGAAGTCTACTAAATAGCTAAAGAAAAACCAATACCAATTCTACTCAAACTTTTCAAAAAATTAAAGAGAAGGGAACATTTCCAACCTCTTTCTATGAGGCCAGCATTATCTTGACATCCAAACTAGACAAGAAAACAACAGCAAATAATACTACAAGCCAATATCCCTGATGTAGATAGATGCAAAAATCTTCAACAAAATAATAACAAACTGAATTCACAATGATAATGTGGGATTAATCCCTGGGATGAAAGAGTGGTTTAACATGTGCAAATCAATAAACATGATATATTACATTAACAAAACCTAGAAAACATACATATGGTTAATTCAATACATGCTAAAAAAGCATTTGGCAAAATTTAACCTCAATTTATAGAACTCCTCATTAAACTGCTGATAGAAGGAACATACATCAAAATAATGAAGGCCATGCATAAAAAACCCCAGCTAACATAATTCTGAACCAGGAAATTTGAAGGCCTTTCCTTTAAAATATAGAAAAAGACACTGGATGCTCATTTTTACCACTTCTATTGATGACTACGGGATTTCCCAGTCAGAGCAATTAGGCAAGAGAAAAAAATAAACGACAGTCAAATTGAAAAAAAAAAAAGTTAAATTAGCCTTGTTAGCAAATGGCATGATCTTATCCTTAGGAAAACCTAAATAGTCTACCAAAACACTATTAGAACTGATAAATTCAGTAAAGTTGCAGAAAACAAAATTGACATCCAAACATCTGTAGCATTCCTGTATACCAACAACAAACAATGCAAAAAAAAAATCATGAAAGCAATCCCATTTGCTATAGCTACAAAGAATGTAAAATACATAGGGGTCAATGTAGCTGAAGATTTATACAAGAAAAACTATAAAACACTGAGGAGCAAAATAGAGAAGACCTCAAAATGGGAAGATTTCCCATGCCTGTGTATTGGAAGATTCGATATTGTTTAAATAAGCATCCTGATCAAAGTGATCTACAGAATCAATGCAATCCCTATCAAAACACTAATAATCTTCTTCATTAGGATAGAAAATAAATCCTAACATGTATATGGAACCACAGAAGACCCAGAATAGCGAAAAGAATGCTGAGCAAAAACAAGGAAGCTGGAGTCATCAGAATACCTGACTTCAAAATTTACTACAAAGCTATAGAAACCAAATCAGCATGATAGTAACTTAAAAAGAGACACATAGACCAATGGAAGACATAAGAGAACCCAGATATAAATCCCCACACTTACACCCAACTCATCTTCAACAAAGATGCTAAAAATATTCAATGGGGAAAGGATGGTTTTTTAAATAAATGATGCTGGAAAAACTGGTTAACTGTATGCAGAAGATAGAAACCAGACCTATATCTGATGTCATACAGAAGAATCAAATCAAACCATACTAAAGACTTAAAAGCAAGGCATGAAATCACAAAAGTCTAGAAGAAAATATTGAAGACACACACCAGGATATTGGTCTGGTTTTTTTGTGTGTAAGGCATCAAAGGCATAGGGAACAAAAGCAAAAGTAAACCAATGGGATCACGTCAAGCCAAAAAGCGTTTGCAAAGCACAGGAGACAATCAACAAAGTGAACAGAATCCACAGAATGAAAGGAAAATTTGCAAAGTATCCATCTGACAAGGGATTAGTAACCAGAATATATAAGGAGCTCAAACAACTCACCAGAAACAACAACAATGAAAAAGAGAGCGAGAGAGAGAGAGAGAGAGAGACAGAGCGAGAGAGAGAGACAAGGATTCAATTAACATGGGCAAAATATCTGAATAGAGATATAAGAAAAAGCATGTTAAACATAACTAATCATCAGAAAAATAAAAGTAAAAACAAGATACCATCTAACCCCAGATAAAATGGCTTTTATGAAACAGAAAATAATAAATGACAAACGTGGAGAACAGAAAACCTCAAACACTATAGATAGGAATGTAAATTATGTCAGCCACTATGGAGAACAGTATGAAAGCTCCTCAAGAAATTAAAAATATAACTAACTTATAATCCAGCAATTTCACTACTTGGTCTACATACAAAAGAAAGAAAATCAATACATCAAAAACATATGTGCAATCCCACATGTATTGCACATTATTCACAATAGCCAAAATATGAAATCAACCTACGTATTCATCAATGGATGAATGAATAAAGAAAATGTGGCATATATACACAATGGAATATTACTCAGCCATAAAATAAATGAAATTCTGCCATCTGCAGCAATATAAGTGGAACTGTAGGTCATGCCAAACACAGAAAGACAAGTATTACATGTTGTCAGTTATGCTTGGTTCCAAAAAACATTGATCTTATGAAGACAGAGAATATATTTGTGGTTACCAGAAGAGAGGAAAGTTAATGCAAAGGATGGAATAAAGAGAAATGTATTAATGAGTGGAAATATATGATTTAATAGATGAAATAAGACCTAGTGTTAGCTAAATCAGGTGACTATAGTTTAAAACAATCTATTGCTTATTTCAAAAGAGCTACAAGAGAATAAATCAAGTGTTTCTAGCATAAAGAAAAGACACATATTTAAGGTGATGTATATCCAAAGTATACCAATTTAATCTTTAAAAATTATATGAATGTACTATCACATGTACTCTAAAAGTATGTATGCATATTATGAATCCAAAAAATTTAAAGATTCAGAATTGACACCCCAGAAAAAAACCTTTGCATATTAATATATGATGTGATTGGCATTATAACTACATAAGAAAATTGGCTTCCCTTGTGATAAAAGTAGAAGTTCTTTTTCTCAGCATATCTAAAAGAAGATGATTAGCTATATGTATGTTTAAAATATAATTTATAATTTGTTAGAAGAAAACATAGTGATATCTTCCTAACCTCATGGTAGGAAAAAAGCTCCTAAATGTGACACAACAAAGCACATATTAGAAAATAAAAGATTGATAGAATTGACTACATCAAAATGTTAAAATAATAAAAAAAAATAAAGAGAGTTATAAGACAAGCCAAACTCGGAAATACTATTTGTGACATTCACTACAAAAATTTATTCAGCATCTGCAATATAAGGAAAATCAAATTCATTAGACACAGTAGAAAATGGCCATCTTGCAGAAGAAAAAATTGGAATATTTAAGAAAAAAACCCACAAAATATGTTCAACATCACTAGCAGTCTGAGTAAAATAAACCAAATAATCATTGGATTTGAACCTCCACCCCACAAGTGTTTGTGAAAAGGTGCTTCAACATTGGTAGCATAAGTAAAGAAGAGCAATGTAATAAAATAGCTCCCAATGCTAAAATAATTTACATTTTAAATGGAAGCAACTACTGTCAAGTAAACAAAATTAGTTACTTGATTGACTTAATCAATTTGTTTGTGATTATTTCAGGTTAGAAAAAAAGAAATTAGAGTGTTCAGGAATGCAAAAAGATCAGCTCAACCTACAGATTTCCTTTTATTAAAAAAAAAAAAATCTGAAGGAGGGACAGACCAACATGACTGAATAGACGTCGCCACAGATCACATCCCACTCTCCACAAGAACACGTATTTAACAATTGTCTACAGGAAAAGCACTGTCAAGAGAACAAAAAACAAGGAGAGCAATCACAGTACCTAGTTTTAATATCCCATTGCTGAAAAAAAGAACTGGAAATCATAGGGGAAAGGAGAGAGTCTTAAATTGCTTACATTACTCCTCACCCATCCCTAGTGCCCGATGTAGCAAAGAGAAAATCTGTGTGCTTGTGTCAGCGAGAAAAAGCAATAGTAAGACATCGCATTAAACTCAGTGGTGCCCTCTCAGAGCACAAAGTAAATTCAGGCTGAATTCAGCTGACAACAGTTCACAGAGGAAAGGGGATTCAAACCAGCCATAGCCAGAGGGTAACTGTCCATCCTGGCAGTAGGAATTTTAGTCCTGGCAAGCCTTACACCACAGTCCAGAGTACTCTGGGGTCCCAAATAAACTTGAAAGGCATTCTAGGCCACAAAAACTGAAACTTCTAGGTAAGTCCTCCTGCTGAACTGTGCTCAAATCAAGTGGGCTGCTGGGGCATGTGATCTACTGGGACACTAGCCATGGAGGCTAAGTAAGTGTTTGCATCACTCCTGCTCTAGCCGCAGGCTGTAGAGCTCCAGTATCCAAAAGACCCTTCCCTCTGCTTGAGGAGATGAGAGAGGAAAGAGGACTTTGTTTTGCATCTTGAATCCCAGCTCAGCCACAGTAGGACAGGGCACCAGTAAGAGACATGAGGCCCCCTTTCCATGCCCTAGCTCCTGGATAACATTTCTAGACTCCCTCTGGGTCAGAAAAAAACACATTGCCTAGAAGGGAAGAACCCAGTCCTGGCAGGAGATGTGCATGAGCTGCTGACTAAAAAACCCTCTGTCCCTGAATAACCAGCAGACAGAGAAATAGAGAAAACGATTTTAGTATATATGGAGTCATAAAAGACCCTGAATAGCTAAAGCTATCCTAAGCAAAAAGAACCGAATTGGAGAAATTATATTACTTAACTTCAAATTATACTACAGAGGTATAGTAACGGAGACAGCATAGTACAGGAATAAAAACGGACACAGAAACCAAAAGAACAGAACAGAGAACCCAGAAATAAATCCATACACTTGCAGTAAGCTCATGTTCTACTAAAAAGCCAAGAACATACAATGCAGAAAGGAGGTTCTCTTCAATAAATAGTGTTGGGAAAACTAGACATCTATACAGTACAGAATGAAGCTAGACCACTATCTCTCACCATATACAAAAATAAAATCAACATTAATAAAAAAAATTTAAATCTAAGACATAAAGTTGTAAAACTAGCACAAGAAAATATTGGGGACAATCTCCAGGACCTTGGTCTAGGAAAAGATTTCTTGAGTAATATCCCACAGGCATAGGCAACCAAAGCAAAGATGGACAAATGAAATCACAAGTCAAAAAGTTTCTGATAGCAAATGATACAATCAAGAAACTGAAGAAACAACCCACATGTTAGAAGAAAATATTTGCAAACTAATCATCTGTCAAGGAATTAGTAACCAGAATATATCAGGACTTCAAACAACTCTATAGAAAAAAAATCTAATAATCCAATTATAAATAGGGTGAAGATGTGAATAGACATTTCTCAAAAGAATGCATATAAATGGCAAACATGTATGAAAAGCTGCTCAATATCATTGATCATCAAAGAAATGCAAATCAAAACTGCAATGAGATACCATCGCAACTTAGAATAGCTTTTATCCAAATGTAAGGCAATTAAACATGGTGATGAGGATGTGGAAAAAAAGGAACCCTTGTACACTGTTGGTGGGAATATACATTAGTAAAATTATTATGGAGAACTGTTTGGAGGTTTCCCAACAAACTAAAATTAGAGCTTCCATTAGATCCATCAATCTCCTATGTATATATTCAAAAGAAAGGAAATCAGTTTATCAAAGAGAAATCTGCACTCTCATGTTTATTACACCTAGGCTATTCACAATAGCCAAGATTTGGAAGCAACCTTAATGTCCATCAACCTATAAATGGATAAAGGAAAAGTGCTATACACACACACACACACACACAGTGGAGTACTATTTCTCCTTCAAAAAGAATGATATCCTGTCATTTGCTACAATATAATTTGAAGTGGGTGTCATGATGTTAAGTGAAACAAGTCAGACATAGACAAAATTTTCATTGTCTTAATTATTTGTGGGTGATAAATGTTAAATCAGTTGAACTCATGAAGATGGAGAGTAGCAGGCTGGCTACCAGAGGCTGGGAATGGTTGTGGGGGTGTAGGGGTGAAGTGGCAATGGTTAATGGATACAAAAAAGAGTTAGAAATAATATGATCTAGTGTTTTCTAGCACAATAGTCAAATGCTATTTATGGTCAAATGTAATTTAATTATACATTTAAAAATTAAGAGTATAATTAGATTGTTTTTAATACAAAGGATAAATGCTTGAGGTGATGGATACACCATTTACCCTGATGTCATTATTATGCATTGCATTCTTGTACCAAAATCTCTCATGTAACCCATAAATATATAAACCTACTATGTACCCACAAAACTAAAAAAAATAAAAGTAAATCTGAATCAAATATTAACATTTGTTAAATCTCAGTGGTAGGTATACAGGTATTGCTATCAGCACCTTATGTTTTCTTATATACTATATGTTTAAACATCAAATACATCCAAAACTACATATATACATAAAACTTGGATTCAAATGAAACTAACTGGACTTTTTGAGAGGGGTGGAGAACAAAATATTCTTTGGATTAGCAGGCTTTTTCTAGGCCAAAGGTGAATTTGAGGTAAACAGCAATAAAAGAATCAAACAATCTTCATGTGTGTGTGTGTGTGTGTGTGTGCATGTGTGCATGTGTGTAAGTAAGTGTGTGTGTCACCACACTTAGAAAAGGGTTAGAGGTCTTGGGGAGAGGAATAGAAGATAATATAAACCTTAAGCAATATTCATGTGATACTTAAAAAGGATGAAAAGAAAGTTAAATGATAGTAAGAGACTCAAAGTCATAGATGAATTTGTTTTTTCTCTAATAGACTGTTGGAGGTAAAATATTGGTTTTGAAGTGATGAGGTAACAAAAGTCATCTCCTGGGAAAATCACTCTGATGGAAGTCATGGGCTGGTATAACTTAGAAAAGCCTCTTCCTATCTGTCCTCATGAAGGAAAGCGGAACAAAATAGGAACTTGTATTTCTGAATTTCTTCACCTTTTTATGCTGTTTTATAGGAAAATATTTAAGACAGGCTCTTCTCCACCCTATCAGCCACTTTTCCATCAAAAGAGTTTAGCAGTTTGGAGACAGTTTTCATGGATATTATTCACCTTACCAGACAGTTCTTCTTAGGGTGGCATTTTCAATAAGGGTACATTTCTTCCTGTCTTTAAATTATAAAAAATAATTTTGCTATGTAACAGAATGCCTATTTGCTATCTAACCACTTTTTCTTATATCTCTCCTGTAAAAGCAAATGAAGGAAGGGAATGATTCTGCATCTTTAGTGCAGGTAAATGCCATCTCATATCATCTCAGTACTTTCAACACCTTAGGCTGTTACTTTTCTAATAAAGTGCAAAAAGGAAACCAGTGATGAAATGACTGTTATGTCGCATGATTCAATGGGACTTTGAATATTTCCACATAGAAAGTATTTCCTATTGCTTCCTTGTGGTTACTTGAAAACTAATCAGAGATTAAAGATTTATCCATAGCTCCATATAGAGGAGCAATTGGCATTTTTTTCTCCACCTGAAATTTGGAATAGTTAACAAATGTTTTTAACAAAGAACTGTATTCGGTGTCAGGGCAGGTGGGGTTCATCTCTGACTCGATTTGCTACTGGTGCAAGAGACAAAAATGTCATTGCTGCTCCTCAATTTGACTGTGGAGTTAGAATGACATTTAGCTAACAAGATTTATTATGAACTTTCAAATACTATTCAAAGGCTGTCAGTTTATGATCTTTAAAAAGTTTACATGTTAAAATGAAAGAATACAAACACAAAATAAATTAACACAGAGAAAATAACCAGTGTGATAAATTGCAAAGTCTTTATGTTTTATTGCAAATTATAGGTCTCTATAATCATTTGAAAAGGACTCAAGTATTTAACATCACAGTAGTACACTTATATATTTTTGCAATGTAAAATATACTCCATTGCATGCCCTTTTAATGCTGTGCCAACACATAACATAATTGTAGAGAATAAATTCATTTTAAGAATTGATGGAAGTCATTATGTTATAGGTTAAGTGAAATGATAATGGCAGGGTATGGCAATAAAATTCTCCTTGTACAAAAAGGAGAATGAAGAAAAGCACTTTATTTCTTCTTCATAAAAGCCTTCCTGCTGAAAGATAATTCCAAGATAAGCTAAACAAATATCATCCAAAGCAGTGTTATAAAAAATTACTCATGTTTATTTTTATTTTTTTTTGTAATTTTTTATTGGATTATAGGTTTTGGGGTACATGAGCAGAGCATGCAAGACAGTTGCGTAGGTACACACATGGCAGTGTGCTTTCTTTTCTTCTCCCCTTCACCCACATTTGGCTTTTCTCCCCAGGCTATCCCTCCCCACCTCCCCCTCCCACTGGCCCTCCCCTTTTCCCCCCAATAGACATGTTTATTTTTATCTCATGTCATTTCTTTCCTGTTTTTGTGTTTTATAATTCACATAAATACTGGTATGGTTATACATGTTTATAATTTATATAAAATATGGTGCAATAAGACCATTTCAATGAATCTTATCAAATTGTATCTAAGTTAGTTTTCTAATTTCTCCCTCTGCCTCTAGTCTCACCCATAGCCCTTCATTCTTTAAATTACCAGCAGAGGCATCTTTCTGAAGTGCACATTTGATTTTGTTACTCTATTGCTTAAAATATGTTCAAAGATTTCATGTTGCCTAAAGGGAAAAATCCACAAGAAATATCAATATCAAGACCTGGTCACTGCCTACTTCTACAGATTTATTTCTCATCATAATCCCTGGATATGTGTCATTTAAACTTTATTGAACTACTTTAAACCATATTAAATGTTTTCACATTATACTCACCTATAACAGTATTTTAAGTAGTTAGTTTGAACTGTCATCACAATACAATGAATATGGAATTTCAAAGTAGATTTTCAGTGAAAAAAATTAGAACGAGGTACAGTTCGATTTTAGGTTAGATTTCTTGGAAACAGACTGCAAGATGAGAGTTTATATGCAGGAGATTTACTGGGAATGTTCTTAGAATATATATATATATATACATATTCCCTATTTCCATATATGTATATGTATATATATGGAAATAGGGAAGGCAAGGTGGAACAGAGGGAAAATTTTTATCTCCACTGCTTTACAAATCAGCCTTAGAGAATACTTCAGAAATAACTGGAGCTCGAATGTCCAGCTTTTCTGAGTTGTTCCAAATTGAAGAAAGGGGCTTTTACTTTGGAACCCTTACAGAGCCAGTCATTGTCCATAGACTACCTGCCATAGAGTGGCTGGAAATTTGGGTAAGGATGCAGTGTTCTTTGGGGTTCTCAACCATGAATTGCCAGCAGAAGACATTCCCAACATTGGCTCTGAAGAGATCTTGGTGGATTGATACCTTACCTATTATGAAGGTCTAACCCCAAACAAAGATATTAAAAGTTTAAGTTAAGAGAAACAAGGGGAGGGCTTGTGAATAATTTATGTTATTTAAAGAGAATTATTGCTGTGCTCTGAAGAAGTTTCTTTCTTTTTTTGTTGTTTTTTGGTGGTGTGGGAGAGATATCCTTTTCATTTCAAACTCAAACTTAAGAAAAGAAGCTTTAATGAGTCAAATTTTAAAATCCTAAGATGGATTTCTTGAAGTTTGAGAAACTCAGTAGACTGTGGTCTAACTCCATCCACAAAAATATGGAGGCCTAAGTCAACTTTGTTGGACCCTGAAAATAAGACACTGCTTCATGTGGGAAGCTACGCACTCCCCTCCAGTGGTCATTCAAAGGACCAAGAGCTAAGCAAGTTTGCTAAGAAAGATAAGTACTCAAGTAATTATAATGTCAAAAATACTATGCATATTGCTGTAAGAAGCGTTCAAGACACCTGCTAGTGGGTTGTGAAGGAAAAGGAAGAGAAAATTGCTTCTAGTTTTTTGAACAAGTAGAGAAACGTTTTACACATTAATTAGCATTTTATGTGGTATTGAACTGGATTGAAGAGAGGGAAACGACTAAGAAGGAAGGCTTAAGGTGAAGTAAACAGCCTGAGGCAATGTACCAGAGTTCAAAGTACTATAAAAGTAGATTATATCAGATGATACAGTGAAATACAGTGAAATATCACTGCGGATCTGTATTAGTTTATTAGGGCTGCCATTAAAAACTACCACAGACCCAGTAGCTTAAGCAGCTGAAGTCCAAGGTCAAGCATTAGCAGGGGTGATTTCTCCTTAGGCCTCTCTCCAGGGCTTACAGATAGCCACTCTGGCATCATATAACATTTCCTCTGTTTGTATGCATCCCAGATATCTCCTTAGGTGTCCAAAATTTTTCTTCTCATAAGGACACCCATCAGATTAAATTAGGGCTCACCTTAAAGGCCTCATTTTAATTTTATCAGCTTTTTAAGAGCACTATCTCCAAATACAGTCACATTCTGAGATACTGAGTTTTAAGACTTCAATATATTTCTTTTGGGGAAACACAATTCAGTCCATAACAGTACATTAGAACAAATATTATAAATTCATCCATATAAGTAAACCTGAGATAGAATCATATAATGAAAGGAAATTAAAATTTTGACATTAGAAAAGTCTTTGATGATACCTAGTTCATTTATTCATTTATAGATTAATAGTTTGACCTTGAGCAACCTTAGGTAATTTCTTTAATCTTCTGTTTCCGCAATGAAAAAAATGGGTACAAAAATGTCTACTTTATTGAGTGGCTGTGAAGATTAAGTAAGTTAATCATTTCTACATAATTTACCATAGAAACTGACAGAGCAATGTATAAATCAATGTAATTTATCTTATTTCCTTCTAACTTTGACTAAAATTACATACTATCAGTGAAGTCTTAATTGACCATTCTTTTAAAAATCATAACTTTCTATTCCCCATGCTAGCATATCTTCATATAACTTCTGTTTATTGTTCCTTGTGGTACCTCCTATCTAATATATATTTTTTCACTTAGTTTGTTTTCTGACTACCCCCCCAACTAGAATGACAGCTAATTGTGTGTAGAAACATCATCTTTTTCCCTGCTGTATCCTTATGCCTAGAATATGTTCTAACAAATAATGTGCTCAGAAAGTATTAGTTGAATTAGTTAATTAATATGGAATACTATTTATGGAAACAATTAACACTATAGTTCAATTTATATAAAATATATTTTATATATTTTAAACTTAAGAGCATTTAACCCAGGATTTACCATTATAACAGACACACATGAAAAGGCTTTAATAAAAGTTATGATTGATAGGCAACTAATGTTGTGAAAGGACTTTACATTTCATACTAGGCAGGCATAGCATCCCTACAGGACTAGCAACAAAGCTGATTGAAGAGGTTTTTTTTTTTCAATTTTTATTTGATATGGAGCAGACTTGTTTTGACAGAGAAAATACAAGATGACAACTTGTTGCATGAACTAAAGAGATAAACCCACAGAAAACTTGAAAATCCACATTGTACTAGACTTTCTTTGACTTCAGAGGACATCATTAAAAACCTTAGGGGTTTTTACATTAGAGGCAGGTGATATTTATTTTGCAACTATTTGTTTTCTAGCCACTTTTGTTTATATGTTAGCTCAAGTAATCCTCCCAACAGCCCAATAACGAACAAACAATTATAATCCTCTCTTTCTAGATGAAAACACCAGAGACTCAGAGAGTTAAAGGAACACTATAAAGCCACCCATTGGGGAAGTGTTATTCATGATATGATCCTGGGTCTTCAGAGAAATAGGCCATTGCTTTCTTCGCTCTACAACGTTGCCATTTTTAAATTAACATTCCTTTCTGAGGTTGTTGATAGCAGCCTAGAGTTATAAATTAGAATCACTTCAGGTCATTTTCTCCTCTATAACATATTCCGCATAGCCTAGTACCAAATCCTGAGCATGTGTTCAGATTCTGAATAAATTATCTATGTAATAAATTCTGCTAAAATGCATTAATTAACACAGCTGGTGGTACTAGATAAATTTCTATTTTGTGAATACTTAGGGTACTTGAATGAAAGAAAATCATTTGAAGTAGATATTATTGAAAACTTTGAGGTTTCCAAAGGGCCTCTGAGAGCTCCTCAACATGTTGGGATCTGATTTCAAGCCCCAAAATGGAGGAAATGGGCCCATTGTTTTCTGAATCAGAGAGCAAATTTGGGAGTAATTCCACAGTCAACTAATTTTATATCAAAGTTCCAGTCCAAAATATTAAACTTCAATCTGGGATTCTAAATAGAATTCAAATTTCTCAACAAATATTGTTTCAATATCTGTTTCAAATGGTCATTGAGATATGTGCTACAATGCCATTCACTGTGCTGGCCACAGATAGGTGCAAAAAGTTATAAGAATAGATGCAAGTTATAAAACACAATTGTGTCTTCAAAGTGGGAATCAGTGCCAGAAGATAAAAAAGCACCAGCTAAAGAGGTCGACAGTGTTCCCAGTTCTGGATCCATTATTTATTGACTATTTCCGAAACTCACATGATGTTAATCTGAAAATAATAAAATACACTTCACAAGATTTTTATGAGAATTTCATAGTTTAACATAGGTAAAGTGTCCAGAGTCTGATACATAGCCGATGCACAAAAGTTAAACATAGTTTCATTGATGTTATTATTATTAATAGAAAGCTAGGTAGTACAAGCAATATGGAATGCATCAAATAAAAAATGAGGAAGCACAGCTTTGATGATCAATGCTATTGCTATATTTTTTCCCATGGGCACACAGGGCATTGTAATACCAAAAACACTATGAAACTCATAAAAAGTATTTTTATATCAGTATTGTCCAAATTGCTTTCATTAATATGTAAAAATCCTGAAATTGAGGCTGAACGATTTTGTTGTCTTTGTTTATTATAGGTAATAAAGGATAGGGTCAGAATCTTCTAATACGATGCAGTGCTCTTGTTACAACATGCAAGGCTGCTGATCTCTAGATGTGTGCTCTTTTATTCTGCTACCTCTTAATAATATTAAAAGTACATTCCAACTAGAGCTGGTAGGTGGTACCTTATCTGTACCTGTATCGGTGTCTGTATGCATATTCATATTTACATTAAGTTAAATGGAATCACATTGCATTTTTGTAAGTCAAAATTGGCAAAGTGCCAGTGATTTTGTATGATTCAACATGGGCTTATATATGCAGTATAGGATATTGTTTAAAAGTATGGGTTTTGGTATTGGACAGATGTAGATCTTTAGTTCTTTCTCATAAGTTATATAAACAATAGGAAGATCATTGACTATTGAGAGCTTCAGAACCTTCATTGTTTTAATGGAAATATTAAAATCAATAATATTTGCTTCTTAGAGTTGTGCTTACCATACATTGTCTTTAGTATTATAATTATAAGTAGCAGTGAGGATGTTCACCCACAGCGAAGATGGAATCATCCATACTCTAGTCAGCAGTAGTTCCTTGAATAGGCATCTGGGTAAATTATAGCAAATACTGGAACTTCTAGAAGATTACAATGAAGTATTATGCTAAAACCATCCTGTCAAACTCATAAGTTTAGAAATTCATATATACTTGTTGAATGGCATTGACCAAAATGCTGGTAGTGATATGGACAATGAAATTGAGGCTGAGGTGGTCTCATACAGAGATGAAATTTGGGGAACTAGAATAAAGGTGACTTTTGCTATGCTTTAGCAAAGAGACTGGTTGCATTTTACCCTTGCCCTAGAGATCTGTGAAACTTTGAACTTAAGAGACATGCTTTAGGGTATTTGGTGAAATAAATTTTTAAGTGGAAAGATTTCAAGATGAAGCACAGCATAAAAATTCAAAAAGTTACAGCCTGACAATGCAATAGGAAAGAAAATTCAATTTTCTTGGGAGAAATTCAATCCTGCTGCAGAAATATGCATAAGTAATGAAGAGTTTAATGTTAGTCACCAAGAGAATAGGAAACATGTTTTCAGGACATGCCAAAGACCGTCATGGCAGCCCTTCCCATTACAAGCCCAGAGACCTAGGAGGGAAAAATAAATTTGTGGGTCAGGCTCAGAGCCCCCCCCCCGTTCTGTGTAGCCTCAAAACATGGTACTTTGCATCTCAGGTGCTTCATCTCCACCCTTGGCTAAAATGGGCATTTCCCCCAAAGCCAGTAAGGCTTGGGGCTTGCACCCTTTGAGGTGATGGCCCCAGCTGTAACTAACTGCTTCAGAGGGTACAAGTCCCAAGCATTGGTAGCTTTCACCTGTTGTTGAGCCTGTGGTTGCACAGAAGTCAATAATTGAGGTTTGGGAGCCTCCACCTAGATTTCAGAGGATGTATGAAAACACCTGGATATCCAGGTTGTTGCAGGAGCAGAGCCCTCATGGAGAACCTCTGCTAGGGCAGTGCAGAAAGAAAATGTGCAGTTGAAGTCCCCACGCAGAGTCCCCACTGGGTCACTACGTATTTGAGCTGTGAGAAGAGGGTCACCATTCTCCAGACCCCAGAATGGTAGGTCCGCCTACAGCTTGCAATATCTGCAAGGAAAAGCCACAGACACTCAATGTCAGCCATAAAAGCAGCGAGGGGAGGAGCTGTACTCTGCAAAGCCACAGGGGCAGAGCTGCTCAAGGCCATGGGACATCACCCCTTGCATCAGCATGCCGTGGATGTGAGACTTGGAGTCAAAGGAGATTATTTCTCCCATTTGGAATGGGAGCATTTGCCCAATGCCTGTATGCCCATGTATCTTGTAAGTTACTAACTTGATTTTGGTTTTACAGTATTCTTAGCAGAAGGGACTTGCCTTGTCTCAGACTTTGGAGTTGGACTTTTGAGTTAAAGATAAAATGAGCTAAGTGTTTGGGGGACTGTTGGAAAGGCATGATTGTGTTTTGAAATATGAGAACATGAGATTTGGGAGGGGCTATGGATTAAATGATATGATATGGCTCTGTCCCCACCCAAATTTCATCTTGAATTGTAATCCCCATAATTCCCACATGTCATGGGAGGGACCACATGGGAGGTAATTGAATAACTGGAGTGGTTTTCCCGATGCTCTTATCATGATAGTGAGTTCTCACAAGATCTTAAGGTTTTTATAAGTATCTGGCATTTTTTTTTTGCTAGCATTCATTCTCTCTCCTGTCATCCTGTGAAAAGTTACCTTTAGCCATGATTGTAAGTTTCCTGAGGCCTCCGGAATCCATTTAGAACTGTGAGTCAATTCAACTTCTTTTTTTTTTTTCTTAATAAATTACCCAGTCATAGTTGTTTCTTTATAGCAGTGAGTGAATGAACTAGTACAAGGGTCTTTTGTGGTTAATGTGAATTTTTCTTCATTGACTCATTGGTTTTTCAGAAGCAAATTGTTTAATTTCCATGTATTTATAAAATATCTGAGGTTCTTCCTCTAAGTGATTTCTAGTCTTATACAATTGTCAAGAAAATTTGCATGATATAATATTCATCATTTTTAATTTGATAAGACTTAAGGCTGAAAATATAATCTATCTTGGAGAATAATCTATGCCCATTTGAGAAATCTTTAAAAAAACTGCGTATTTTTAAAAATAATTTTAACTTTTATTTTAGATTCTGTGGGCACATGTGCATGTTTGTGACGTGAGACAATTGTGTGATGCTAAGGTTTGGGTATGATTGATTCTGTTACCCATGTAGTGAGCATAATACTCAACAGTTAGCTTTTCAGTCCTTGACACTCTCCCTCCATTCCCCACCTAATAGTCCCCAGTGTCTACTGTTCTCATATTTATGTCTAAGAGTATCCAATGTGTAGTTCACAATTATAAGTGAGAGCATGCAGTATTTAATTTCCTGTTTCTGCATCAATTTGCTTAAGATAATGGTCTCCACATGCATTCATGGTACTACAAAGGACATAATTTTGTTCTTTTTACACTTGGAAAATGTTCCGGTGTATATTACCACATTTTCTTTATTCAGTCTACCATGGGTAGGCAATTAGGTTGATCCTATGACTTTGTTATTGTGCATAGTACTGGGAGGAACATGCAAGTACAACTGTCTTTTTGATAGAAAAATTTATTTTCCTTTGCATATATAGCGAGAAATGTGGTTGGTGAGTCAAATGGTAGTTCTGTTTTAAATTATTTGAGAAATATCGAAATTTCTTTTCACAATGAACTAATTTACATTACCACAAACAGTACATAAACATTCCCACTTCTCTATAGCCTCCCTAGAATCTGTGATTTCTTGACTTGTAATAATAGCCACTCTGACTTCAGTGAGTTGGTCATTCATTCCAGATTAAGTTCCGTATAGACTCTGGATACTAGACTTTTGTCAGATGTATAGTTGTTGAATATTCTGCCCCTTTCTGTAGGTTGTCTGTCTACTCCGTTGAAAGTTCATTTTGTTGTGTAGAAAGTCATTGATTTGATTAGGTCACATTTATCCATTTTTGGTTTTGTTGCTTTTGAGGATCTAGTTATGCACCTGGTCCAAAGACTGATGTCCAGAATAATGCTGCCTAGGTTTTCTTTTTGGATTCTTACAGTTTGCGGTTTTATTCAATATATTTTAACCTTCAATTTGAGTGAATCTTTATAATTGTGAATGGTGGATTCAGTCTCAGTCTTGTGCTTATGGCTAGCTATCCAGCAGCATTTATTAAGTAATGAGTCTTTACCCATTACTTACTCTTGTGAACACTGTCAAAGAACAGACGGCTGTAGATGTATGGCTTTATTTCTGGGTCCTCTATTCTGTTCAATTTGTCTACGTGTCTGATTTTGAAACAGTACAGTCCTATTTTGGTTAATGTAGCCTTATAATATAGTTCAAAGTCAAGTAATGTTATGACAAATGTTTTGTTCTTTTTGGTTAAAATTTCTTTGGCTGATTGAGCTTTTTCAAGTTCCATGTAATTGTTTTAAATTTTCTTTTTACTCTGAATTTTTCTGGGTACATAGTAGGTGTATATATTTATGTGCTACACGAGGTATTTTGATACAGGCATGAAATTGTAATAATCACAACATGAAAAATGGGATATTCATCTACTCAAATATTTATCTTCTCTTTCAGAAACAATCCAATTGTACTCTTTTAGTTATTTGAAAATGTTAAATGATCTTATTATTGACTGCAGTCACTCTTGTGCTATCAAATACTAGGTCGTATTTATTTTTTCTTACATTTTTGGTACTTATTAACCATTCTTACATCAGCTCCAGCATCCCTACTACCCTTCTAAGCCAATGGTAACTATTGTTCTACTTCCTACCCTCATGATTTCTGTTGTTTTGTGTTTTAGAGCCCACAAATAAGTGAGAACACACAATATTTGTCATAGTGTACCTGGCTTATATTACTTAAAATAATGATCTCCATGTCCATCCATGTTGTTAAAATGACTGGATTTTATTTGTTTATATGGCTGAATAGTACCCCATTGTGTGCATGTCTGACATTTTCTTTATCCTTTCATCTGTTGATCAGCACTAGGCTGCTTCTAAATCTCAGGTATTGTAAACAGTGCAACAACAAACATAGAAGTATGGATAATTCATTAATATACTATTTCCTACGTTTTTTCAGTATGTACCCAGTAGTGGGATTGCTGGATCATTTGATAGCTGAATTTTTAGGTTTTTCATGTACCTCCAAACTGTTCTTCACAGTGGTTGTGCTAATTTCCATCCCACCAACAGTGTGCAATGATTGCCTTTTATCTACATTCTCACCAACATTTGTTATTGCCCGTCTTTTGGATAAGCTATTTTAAATTGGATAAGATGACATCTCATTGTAGTTTTGATTTGTACTTCTCTGATAACCAATGCTGTTGAGCACCTTTTCATATGCTTGTGTGTTATTTTTCTTCTAAAAGTTGTGTGTTCAAACATTTTCCCCATATTTTGTTCAGATTATTTGATTTTTTCCTATTGAGTGGTTTAAACTTCTAATATCTGGTAGCTCCAAGAGTCCCCTTCCTTCCACTTGCAGAGATGAAAGGAAATAGCGGGGAACACATTGTCTTAAACAACTTAGATACCAACTCAGTCAAAGCAAGATAGGGCACCTGTCAGAGCTGTGATTTGCCCTTTCCAGGAACTAGCACCCTGACTACATTTCCAGACATACCTTAGATCAGAAGGGAGCCTGCTGCCTTGAAGGAAAGACCCATAAAAGCCAAAGTTCTCCTGAGCATAAAGAACAAAGCTAGAAGAATTACATTACCTGGTTTCAAATTATACTACATTTAGTAACCAACAGCATAGCAGTGGGAAAAAAAGACTAATGAAACAATGGAACAGAATAAAGAACTCAGAAACAAATCCAACACCTATAGTTGACTTATTTTCCACAAAGGTGCTTGAACCTACAGAGGGGAAAAGACAGTCTCTTTAAAAAATGGTGCTGAGTATACTGGATGTACATATGTAGAAAAATGAAACTAAATTCCTATCTACTGCCATATGCAGACATTGAATCAAAATCAATTGAAGATAGACCTCAACCTATTAAACTACAAAATAAAAATATTAGGGGAATTCTCTAGGACTTTGGTCTGGACAAAATTTCTTTGGTAATACACCACAAACATAGGCAACCAAAGTATAAATGGATAAATGGAATCATATCAACTTAAAAAGCTCTTCTGCACAGCAAAGAATTTAATCAACAAAGTTAAGAGACAACACACGAAGTGGGAAAAAATATTTACCAACTATCTGACAAGGAATTAATAACCAGAATATATAAGGAGCTCAAACAGCTCTATAGAAATAAAAATAAAACAATCAAATCAAATTACAGGGAAACTATTTGAGCATACAACTTCTCAAAATAAGAAAAATAAATGACATGCAATAACAAATTCTGCTGAAGATGTGGTGAAAAGAGAACCTCATTCACTGTTGGAGGGAATGTAAATTAGTATGACCACTATGGAGAACAATTTGGAGGTTCCGCAAAAAAACTAAAAATAGAGCTACCACATGATCTAGCAATCCCACTGCTGGATATGTGTGTGTGTGTGTGTGTGTGTGTGTGTGTGTGTGTGTGTGTGTGTGTGTGTGTGAAATAATCATATATTGAAGAGATATCTGTAATATCATGTTTACTGCAGCACTATTCACAATAGTCAAGATTGGGAAGCAATCTAAGTATCTATAAACAGTTGACTAGATAAAGAAAATTTGGTACTTATAAACAATGGGGTATTATTCAGCCATAAAAAATGAGATCCTATCATTGGCAACAACACAGATAGACTATGAGGTCATTATGCTTAATAAAATACGCCAGACACAGAAAGACAAGCATTATGTGTTCTCAATTATTTGTCAGAGCTAAAAAGTCAAACAATTGAACCCATGGATATAGAGAGTAAAATGATGATTACCAGAGACTAGAAATAGTAATCCAGGGGCTAAGATGAAAGAGAGGACTGTTGAAGGATAAAAAACAGTTAGAAAAAATAAGATCTAGGGCCGGGTGCGGTGGCTCAAGCCTGTAATCCCAGCACTTTGGGAGGCTGAGACGGGTGGATCACGTGGTCGAGAGATCGAGACCATCCTGGTCAACATGGTGAAACCCCGTCTCTACTAAAAATACAAAAAATTAGCTGGGCATGGTGGCGCGTGCCTGTAATCCCAGGTACTCTGGAGGCTGAGGCAGGAGAATTGCCTGAACCCAGGAGGCGGAGGTTGCAGTGAGCCGAGATCGCGCCATTGCACTCCAGCCTGGGTAACAAGCGAAACTCCATCTCAAAAATAAAAAATAAAAAAAGAAAAAAGAAGATCTAGTCTTTGCTAGAACTAAATAATGACTATAATAATACTTTAATTGATCATTTAAAAATGATTATAAGTTTATAATTTGATTGCTTGAAAGACAAATGATAAATGGTAGAGGTGATGCATATGTATTTGTCCCAATGTGAATATTATGCATTGCATATTTTATCAAGATCTCTCATGTAACCCATAAACGTATGTACTATGTACCTACAAAAATTAAAAAATTAAAAAGTATCAGGAGTAATACAAAAAACCTTCAAAGGGCATTGTGGAAACCTCTATATACACAAATTAGAAAACCTATAAGAAAACAATAAATTCCTGAAAACATACAATGTCCCAATATTGATCCAGAAAGAAATTTAAAACCTGAGCATACCAGTAGCAAATTCTTAAATTGATGTAATAATAAAAATCTTACCAACCAGAAGCAGCCCTGGACTGGATGAATAGCCAAATTCTATCAGATATATAAAGAAGACTTGGTAGCATTCCTATTAAAATTATTTCAAAAAATTTAGAATGGATTTCTCTCTAACTCATTCAGTGAGGCTACCCTCATTCTGATACCAAAACCTGGCAGACACACACACACACACACACACACACACACACACACACACAAAAGAAATCTTAAGGGCAATAGTCTTGCTGAATGTAGATCCAAAAATTCTCAACAAAGCACTAGCAAACCACATACAGCAGCACATACAAAAGCTAATCTACCACACTCAAGTAGGCTTTGTCTCTGAGATTCAAGGCTGGTTCAACCCATGCAGATCAGTAAATCACATAAACAGAATTAAAACCAAACAAACCAACCCACATGATTATTTGAAAAGATGCAAAAAAGGATTTAGATAAAATTAAACATTTTTTTATGTCCTTCAAGAAACTAGGTATTGAAAGGACATGCCTCAAAATAATAAGAGCCATCTATGACAAACCCACAGCCAACATTGTACTGAATGGGCAAAAGCTGGAAATATTATCCTTGAAAACAAGAACAAAGCAAGGATGCCCACTGTCACCACTCCTATTAAATATAGTACTGGAAGTTCTGGCCAGAGCAATCAGGCAAGAGAAATAGATGAAAGTCATCCAAATAGAAAGACAGTAAGTCAAGCTACCTCTGTTTGCAGATGATATAATTTTATACCTAAAAATTCCAGTAGCCTGTGCTCATAAACACCTAGGACTATAAACAATTTTAGGAAAGTTCCATGCTATGAGTCGACCTACAAAAATCAATATCATTTCTGTAAACCAACAACATCCAAGCTATCAAATTTAAAAACATCTTATTTCACAATATCCAAAATATATTTTTAAAAATACTATAAGAATGCAGCTTACCAGGGAGGTCGAGTATGATTACATGAGAATTACAAAGTACTGTGGAAATAAATCATACATGAAACAAACAAGTGGAAAATTATTTCGTGTTTATTCATAGGAAAAATCAATACTGTTAAAATGACCATATTACCCAAGGCAATTTACATATTCAATGTTATTTTATCAAACTACCAATGGCATTTTTCACAGAATAATAAGATAACTACTCTAAAATTCACGTGGAACCAAAAGAGAGACCAAATAATTAATACAATCCTAAGCAAAAAGAACAAAGCTGAAGGCATCACATTACCTGGCTTAAAACTGTACTACTTGGCTATAGTAACAAAAACAGCATGGTACTGATACAAGAATAGACACATAACTGAATAGACATCTGAGAGATAATGCCACATATCTAAAAGCATCTGACGTTTAACAAAGTCAACAAAAACAAGAAATAGGGAAAGGACTCCCAATTCAATAAATGGTTCAGGAGTAAGTGGCTAGCCATATGCAGAAGATTGAAATTGGCCCTTCCTTACACCACACACACACACACACACACACACACACACACAAACTCAAGACAGATTAAAAACTTAAATTTAACATCTACAACTACATAAATCATGAACAATGACCTAGGAAAACCATTCCGGACATAAACCGTGGAAAAAATTTTATGATGAAGACTCCAAAATCAATTGCAACAAAAACAAAAATTGACAGTTGGTATCTAATTAAAATAAAAAGCTTCTGCACAGCAAAAGAAACTTTCATACAATAACCAGACAACCTAGAAAATGGAAGAAATTATTTGCAAAGTATTCTTCCGATAAAGACCGAATATGATGAATCTATTAAGAAATTTAAACAAATTATCAAGCAAAAAACAGATAACCCCAATAAAAGTGGGCAAAATATGTGAATGAACATTTTCAAAAGAGGACTTACATGTGGCCATTAAGCATGTGAAAAAATCCTCAACATCACTAATCATTAGAGGAATACAAATCAAAGTCACAATGAAATACTATTTCACAACAGTCAGAATGGCTATTATTAAAGTCAATAAATAAAAGATGCTGATAAGGTTGTAGAGGAAAGGGAAGGTTTATACACTGCTGGTGGAAATGTAAATTAGTTCAGCCATTGTGGAAATTAGATTGGTGATGCCTCAAAGTGCTAAAAACAGAACTACTATTCTACCCAGAAATCCCATTACTGGGCATAGACCCAAAGGAAAATATATCATACTACCATAAAGACACATGCATGTATTTGTGCATCACAGCACTATTTACCATGGAAAACTGATGGAATCAACCTAAATTGCTATCAACCATAGACCGGATAAAGAAAACATGGTACGTATACATCATGGTATATGCAGTCGTGGAAAATGAGATAATTTCCTTTGGAGTAACATGGATGGAGATGGAGGCCATTATCCCAATTGAACTAATACAGTAAGAGAAAATTAAATTCTGCATGTTCTAAGTGGGAACTAAACTTTGAGTACACATGAACACAAAAAAGGCAAACAATAGACACCAGGGCCTACTTGAGGGTTCAGGGTAGGAGGAGGGTGAGGATTGAAAAACTATCATCTACTAGGTACTATATTATTATGTGGGTGAGAAAATAATCTGTATATGAAACCCCCATGACACACAATTTACCTATACAAAAAACCTGCACATGTACCCTGAATCTAAAATACAAGTTAAAAATATTGTACATATTACTCAGTTTCTTTTTTATTGTAAAAAGAAAAATCAACTCACTGTTCAGTGCTGAGAGGGGATGTAGGCCTGTGGGCACCTGGCCTCCAGGAGTCGATGTGTTGGGAAAGCCCGGCACGCTCTTGGCTTTAGAGCTGTGTTAAAATCCATTTTGGTGGTTGGTTTTTAACCCAAACTCAGTGCATTTTTTTAAATAGTTAAAAATACAAGTCGAGAACACTTGAACACACAGACGGGAGACCCTGCCTAGCATAGATTTGCAGTTACTGCCTGGATGCCGGTCGCCAGCCCGGCTGTTCCCCTTGGGAATGTGAGGCGGTGGCGTGGCAGACCGCGATCAATTCTGCATGGTCACAATAGAGATCCCGCAACTCGCTTGTCCTTGGGTCACCCTGCATTCCATAGCCATGTGCTTGTTCTTGTGCCCCCATGGTTCCCAGGGGCCAGGCTGGGAGCCCACAACCGCCCCCACTCTCCTGCAGGCCGCCCTGCCCACCTTCAGGCAGCCTGTGGGAAACAGGGCCCCACCTGTCCCTCGGTCAGCATGTGGCTAGAGTGAGTCCGTCATTCCCACTGCTCGTGCTCGCTCAGACACTTTGGCAGGATGTCTGGGGTCTCACCAGCAGGAGCGCGTGCAAGCCGGGCAGGCGGTCCACCTAGACCCACAGCCCCTCGGGAGCACCCCACCTCCGTGTGTGACGTAGCTTTCTTTCCCTCAGCCTGCAAGGGTCCGATTTGCCATCGAAAAAGAACCTCTACTTTTTTCTTTTGTATTGTGATAAACACTGAAGAAGCTGGAACTATTAAATTTATCTTGGGGAAACCTCAGAACTGGTCTGTTTGGTGTCGTGGAGCCTCTTACTGCTTTCAGTACACGATTGGTAATCAACCGTTTTGTATACTTGTTTTCAGTTTTCATTTCGACAAACAAGCACTGTAATTATAGCTATCAGAATAAAATCTCTTAACTATTTCAAAAAAAATATTGTACATGGTTATATTGAAGATGCTTGTTATATCTTAATCAATTTGCCTAAGTGTTTGACCAATCCCCACACCAATGACCACTATTCCATCTCCGACTCTTGTATGGGATTTTCAATTTTTTGAGATACTCTTCCTTAATCTTGTCACGTCAACTCACGAAACAGTATAAGTCATGAGTATATGGATAGAAACAACAAAAGGCTTATTTGAATAGAAAAAAAGGTAGTAGTTTTGTCACTTCTTGGCTGCTCAGCATTCTCCATTGATCTAACCCTTAGCTGTATCAAAGCATTGAGCTATTTTTTTCTCTTATCTTATAAATTCAATTTTTCAGTGAAAATATAACTTATGCATGTATAATAGAAAACCCTTTTTATGTTTTTTAGTAGTTTATTCCATTTTAATGCTGAGTACTATTCCATATAAAAGTTTAACACAGTTTCTTTATCCTTTCAGCAGCTGATGGACCCTGGGCTATTTCTAGTTTGGGTTTATTATGGATAAAGCTGTTACCAATATTTGCACATAAATCTTTGTTGGTGTAGCCGAAAAGATTATGCTAGGTGAAACAATTAAGACACAAAAGACTATATATTGCAAAATTTTATTTATATGTTATAGAAAAGACATAGTATAGTGACAGATATCTAATCAGTGCCGAAGGAACACAAAGAAATTTTAGGAGTGATAGAAATATTCTGTCTTTATTCTGGTGGTTGCTACATGCCTATGATCATTTGCCAAAACTCATCAAATTGTGCACTTCAAGTTGGTAAAAAAAAAAAAAAAGCATGTAAATTTTACCTTTATAAAACTGACCAAAAAAGAAAACAGACAATTACTAATTGGCAAAGATAGTACAGTATTAACCTATCAACTGCCCCATAATTAGCAAAAATGGCTCTCTCACACTCATGCTTGTTTATCCTATTATACAGAGAAGTGTTAGTTCCTCCTCTTCATTGCCTTAATACCTACTTCCCTTTTAGGGTTTTATTTTGTCAACTGTGAATGGAAAATAACGTGGTTGCTGAGCCATACATTTCTTTATGTCCTTTAACTACAGAAAGATGCAGCTGAAGCTTTCAAAATAGTGTTTATAATGACTACATTCTAAATCAAGGATGATTCTAATTCCCAGTCCCCATCTGGCGGGACTGAAGGGAATGCTTTTTATTTCTTCACTTGCAGAGTGTTTATGGCTGTATCCACAGTGCCTATCATAGTGGGCATTCCATAAATATTTATTGACTAAGGAAAATACTGTTAAGATGTTCATTCTGTTTTAAAGTATACTATTGGGAAAAAAATGGATCTGATGAGAAAACCTTCTTAACTACAATATAGTCTATAATCACAGACTACCAGCCTCTCTAGAAATAAGAGTACATGATGCAGTTCTCCATACAAATATTTCCACTAGGACAAAGCCACTCTTTTTCCCAATTGTTGGTGGATGCTAATGACTCACAGCTTATCAGTCCCCTCTAGAACTTGCCTTTGACCAAATGAAGCAACCCTGCCCAAAGCTATACCCCTTCTTTGGTAACAGCCTGCACTGAATGTCTGGTCAGTGTAAGGGACAAAGATTTGACCCCCTTGCCTCAATTCAGGACAATTCCAGTTTCAGGGTTCCCTGTGGTATAGTTTAATTGTAACCACATCAAGGTTTAAATTCTCTCTCTGACCTTCCTTCTTGTCTCATTCACTTAAAGATGTCACTTTTGAGACCATTCTCCAATAAACCTACATTATACAACTATTTGTCTCCCTGAGAAACCTGACATATAGTCTCCTGACTACGTATAGTCTCAACTACGGGGTTTTGGAGCTGGATTATTAACTGGTTATATAGACAGGATGACCTCTTTTTTGGTAGTAGTTGGATTACTAATAGTCACTAGAGTGATATAGCAGCGCAATTATTAAAATATTCATTGGTTACAAATTGGAATGGAATAAAGGACAAAAAAGAATGTAATAGTATACACAATATCTGAGGCCTTTACAGAGTTTCAGGAGAGTGGTAATTATAAGGTGTATGAAATTGGATGGTTTTGTGGTTATTAATCATGCACTGGAGAAAAAGAAAGGCTGAGTGCAACAAATTGCCAATTTAAGGCAAAACAGAAAAATTTGGGGGAATCTTTTATATAAAGAACCTCTCATCTCCTGCAGCTTATGGGCAGAAAAAGCTGAAGATATGGCTCAGAAATTATTTATAAGGGTAGAGTAGCTCAAGAAGCTTGAATGCTCGGATGCGAGGGCAATCTGGCTGTAACTCTGTCACCTCATTGATCACCACGGTTGATTCAGCTAACACAGCTGGCTACGCGGGTGTCCCCTTACTGCCCCACCACTCCATGTGCATCCCTCCTGAAGCTGCATGCTTGGTTAAAGAGAACGACTATCCCTGATTACAGGAGGAGAGGACTGGTCTTTGGTCACGGGTAAATGAGTAGCTGTGTTCCCCTGCTAGAGCTTCTAAAGAAGCTCTCAAGAAGCTTTAATGCTTAATCCTGATTCTGTTAAAGACAGAACAATCACAGAGAAGAAAAAAAAACTCTGAATCTTGGGATGGGAACATCTGTGTTAATATATGTACAATTATTGATTCCCCAGATTCCCTTGAACCCACTGGGTTGGCCCAGTGGCTCACAGTTCTCTGTCAAAGTAGCATTCATCCTTTGCTTAAAGAAAGTGCACAGGTTTTTGCTTTGTATGACAATTGTGTGTCACAATTAATCTCCACCCACTTTCTGGCCAACAGAAAATAACTAAGGTGAAGTCATAATATATCCTGGCTAGGGAAAGCACTGGGCTGGCAAAGGAGGGAAAGAGAGCATACACTGAATGAACTAGAGAACGTAGAAGAAGTGTATAACCAGGGCTAGACCCTGGAGATGATGACTCAAATGGAGGCAAAGTGAAGTTAGAAGAGGTAAATTTATCAATATAGGATACTTCTCTCAGGATTAAGGATTTAAAATCCTAGCAAAGGCCAAAGAAAAAGTGCAAAAAGTCCCTACTTGAAGTGAAGAAGAGTACTGCAAAAAGTGCATACTCTAAATGCACAACAAATACCACCGAAGATGGAAGAGGAAGGAATCCAAAAGTTCAGATAGTTAGATCTGCTGGAGTGGATTTATATATAAGGCCAGAAAACTCAACAGCTCATATGTTGCAGACAAGTCCAGATGAAAATTTATTTAACAAAGGAATATGGAATACTCTGGTAACAAAGGAACTGGCAATATTGAGAAACTCAGTGTGTGTCTGTGTTACTTTTATATTGCTGTGTACCAAATTACCACAAATGTATTGCTTAAAACAACATACGATTATTACATTACAGTTTTTGTGGTCAGGAGTCACGGTATAGCTTAACTGGAAGCTCTATTTCAAGATCTCTCAGAAGGGTACAAACAAGGTGTCAGCCATTCCGCATTCCTTCATGGGGCTCAGGGTTCTCTCTCCAAGCGTCCATGGTTATTAGCAGAATCCATTTCTTCGTAGACCTGTGAACCCTGGCTTCTTATTGGATATTTACTGGAAATTGTCCTCAGGTCATAGAGGCTAGCCACAGTAACATCGTGTGGCTGGCCCTATCCATAGGTGTTTTACAATATGGCTCCTTGCTTCTCTAAGTCTAGAAGGAGAAACTTTTACTCCAGTCTACTAAGACAGAGTGATATATAATGATACCTAATCAAGGAATGATATTCCATGATCTCTGCTATATTCTAATGAATAGAAGCAAGTGAAAGGTTCTTCCGACACTCAAGGGGAAGGGATTATGCGATGACATGTGAAGTACTGAGTCTTATGATTTAAACACTGATTTTACTCCCTATGTCAGTGTTGAGAGTAAGAGATGATGTTATATATTTCTGTTCTCTGACACCAAAGAGGATAAGAGGATTAAAAAAAAAATAGAGATCAGCTGGCAGCAATTAAATGGTAGAAGCCCAGTAGACACAATGATCATAAAGTACATCAGGATCAAAGTAGATCAGGTAGCCAAAGGATCCACAGAGAGCTTTAAAGATGACTAATAGAAGACAGTGTCTCTGAGGGCAAGGTAAGTGGACTGTTAGCAAAGGTATTGCTTAATTTATACAACCAGGATAAATCAAGAATAGATGATGAAGAAACTGAAGGTAGGTGGATGATCCTGTGAAAAATTATGGCCTCTTGCTCACGTTCTGGATGATGATAAATTCATCCAAGTTCTGGATGATGGTCAATTCCCAGAATTCACTGACTGAAAAATAGGCCACGTTCCCATAAAGAAAGACCCTGCTGGCCGGGCGCGGTGGCTCAAGCCTGTAATCCGAGCACTTTGGGAGGCCGAGGTGGGTGGATCACGAGGTCAAGAGATCAAGACCATCCTGGTCAACATGGTGAAACCCTGTCTCTACTAAAAATACAAAAATTAGCTGGGCATAGTGGTGCGTGCCTGTAATTCCAGCTACTTGGGAGCCTGAGGCAGGAGAATTGCCTGAACCCAGGAGGTGGAGGTTGCGGTGAGCCGAGATCGCGCCATTGCACTCCAGCCTGGGTAACAAGAGCGAAACTCTGTCTCAAAAAAAAAAAAAAAAAGAAAAGAAAAGAAAGAAAGACCCTGCCAACACCATAGTAAGGATGTAACGTGAATAATACCACAGTATTTCTCCAAAAGAGCCTATAACCATCCACTTGGGTAATTGCACATTGTGGAAAGTGTAATACCAGACATTTTGAGACATGGAGTCCAAGTTGCCATTGATTCTCACAGACCTTAAATGTCATTAGGGCTCCCCTTTTAGAGTTGTTACATATAGGGAGAAAATAATAAGTGAAGTTATGGAGCATATAGAGATCACTGGGTACACAGATCTACCTCATGGTAATTATACTAGTTACTGAATGTATAATTGGAATGTCCATACTTGGGAGCTTGCAGAGACCCCACTTTGGGCTTTGGCTTGAAGGTAAAAGTTATCATTCTGCAGAAAACTGAGTGACAGTCTTTGAAACAGTCAACACCACAATTCTTTCACTGCTGGCCAACAACAACAAAAAAATGGCAGTAACTAGTACCTTATCAAAAGACTTCAGGGAAACAGAGGTAGTCATCCATCATTATATTTCCATCTGGTTTTGGACCCTATAAAAATAAATGTATCTTGGCAGATGAAATTGGACTATTAAAAAACTTGACCAAATAATATCCTCAGTCACACCTTTTGTGCTGATGTAATAGCCTTGTCAGATCACATAATTATGGCCTCAGGTAAATTGTATTTGTCCAATGATGCAGATAATCTACATGGGCAAGTGGCCTAGAACTCTATGGCAAACGCCAGTTCTTGCACTGGGATTTTTCCCTCAACTCACCCCTTTAGCCAAATAATCAAGGATAAGGGAGGCCAACCTTGGGGGTTTACAGTAAGGTCTGCTGTATGTGGGAACAACCCCCAGATGGACTGTGACTACATTACAGCTTCACACAGGGATGGCCCCTAAGACAGCAGAGAAAGAAAATCCTCTAAATCCATAGTCAGGGGTAAAAGCAATGCACCTGCTTATTTCATGTAGAAAGAGAAGTGGTCTAAAATAATTATATATAAAATAATCATTGTTTTGCGTGTTGCTCTAAGACATAGAACAAAAATCCTTGAGGCTCACAGACAAGGAGGTCTAAGGAAGAGGCTTGTGAATGAACCTGTGGTAGTGTACACACTGTGAAGACATCTGGATTACATGCTAATGTTCTCCAAGAACCATCAACCATGACAAAGCCACTAAAAAAACAAATAGACAGAATTACTTGGTCAGCTGACATTAACCAATTTCTTTTATTGGCTACCTCAGCTGGCATAAAAGGCATATAGATGAATTAGCCATGTTGATAGATATGAATGAAGGCTACTCATGGGCCTCATGGCAGGAACTCTCATTCATCAAGATATAGCTATTATCACTATCAACTACTGTTCAATATGCTATCAAAGGAGATCAAAACTAATGCTCTAATATGGTACTATTTGTTAATTAGATCCACCAGAAGCTTGATGGTGGCATATTGACTGAGATCAACATATATTCTGGATATAACTTTCCTGCTTGCAGTTCTCGGGCAGCACAATTATTCAACAAATATAGAATGTTTAGCCCACTAACATTTTTTTTCCTGACTCTAGGCTCCTACCTCCCTTTCATTGAGAGCAGTGACTTTATAAAACTTATTATTACAAATCCTTTCTCTGCCCCTCTAAAATATCATCTGTTGCCATTTTTACAATGCAAGATTTTCTTTCTCATTTACCTGGAATCCATTCATTTGGAATGTAATAATCAAGAAAGAATCCCTATCTTCTGATCCCTGTGGAAGGGTAGGAGCCTAATGTCATTAAGTGACAATTAGTAAACACAGATGGCCTAACCACATTGACCAAGCTCCCCATAAAGTCCTCCAGCACTTTTTCATTTGTTCAACTCCAGGGTGTAAAAGTCTTCCTATCTATTTATCTGCACGAGAGTTGAGTTTAGTTACTCTTCTCTATTGCAATAGTCTTGTCTCCTGTGGCAATGGTCTTAAATAAAATTTTCCTTGCCTATCAAAAAAAAAAAAAAGAATGTTTAGGCCACTAATATGCGATTCTGTACAACATGATTTTAGATCAAATGATCTATTTTATATCAAAAGAGGTGGATTATTAGGCACAGGACATTTTGGTCCACTGTTTTTGTCACATACAACAATACCCAGAAGTGATCAGTCTGATACAGCAATGGAATGACTTTTTAAAGATACAGCTGGGGCTATACCTTAGAGATAATGCTCTAAAACATTGAACATTATCACCAATATATAGAACTCATGATTCTAGGAGTCAATGGGTGACAATAGGAACGTCTCTGTTTACAGTTACTTTCTGTGACCTATTTAGAAAAAAATGTGTGTCCTATCCCAGCAACTTCTTTAGATTCAGTGGTTCTAGACATGTTGGTTCCCAGAGAATGAATATTTTTAAAAGGGCCATAGTAAGCTGTTTTTGCTTCTTCTTAGCCAATGGTAAAGCAGAGTAGCCAAAGGGTTTAAGCTTAAGAATCTTGCCAGGTAGAGTGGCTCAAGCCTGCAATCCTAGCACTTTACAAAGTTGAGGCAGGAAGATTGCTTGAGCCCAGGAGTTTGGGACCAGCTTGAGCAACACAAAGGAACCCCATCTCTACAAAAAATTAAAAGTTAGCCAGGCATGGTGACATATACCTGTAGTCCCAGCTACTAGGGAAGCTGAGTTGGGGGAGTCATTTCAGACTGGGATGTTGATACTGCAGTGAACTATGATTAAACCACTGTGCACTGCAGCCTGGGAAACAGAGCAAGACTCTGTCTCAAAAAAAATAAAAGAAAAATAAAAATTCTGTGAACACAGACTTAAATCTCAGTTAAAAAACAAAACAAAAAACAAATCTGCATCACTGCATCACAACTCCAGGAGAGTCATCTGTCTAGAAGAGGTGATTAATGTAAGAAAATCTAGAATGGGTATTGAAGGAAGGAGATAATAAACAGCAATTTTACCTCTAAGACTAATTATGGAAGCAGGAATTATCTACGGTCACTCAGCATTTTAAGCAAATTGGAAACGTGAAAAAGTTCGATAGGTGGATGCCTCATGAGCTGAGTGAATAATCCAAAAAATCGTCATTTTTCTACCCAACAACAATGAACAATTTCTCGATTGGATTGTGATGTGATGAAAAGTGGATTTTACACAACAACCAGTGGGGTCCAGCTCAGTAGTTGGACTGAGAAGAACCTTCAAAGCACTTCCCAAAGCCAAACCTGCACCAAAAAGAGTCATGGTCACTGTTTGCTGGTCTGCTGCTGGACTGATCCATTACAGCTTTCTGAATCGCAGCGAAACCATTATATCTGAGAAGTATGCTCAGCAAATGGATGGGATGCACTGAAAACTGCAACACCTGAAGCTGGCATTGGTCAACAGAAAGGGCCCAATTCTTCTTCATGACAATGCCTGACTGGATGTCATACAATCAACACTTCAAAAGTTGAATAAATTGGGCTATAAAGTTTTTCCTCATCTGCTGTATTCACCTGACCTCTCACCAAGGGACTACCACTTCTTCAAGCATCTTAACAACTTTTGGAGTAAAAAAAATGCTTCCATAACCAGCCAGATGCATAAAATGCTTTCCAAGAGTTTGTTGAATCCCAAGTCATGGATTTTTACACCGTGGGAATAAGCAAATGTATTTCTCATTGACAAAAATGTGTTGATTGTAATGGTTCTTATTTTGATGAATACAGATGTGTTTGAGCCTAGTTATGATTTAAAATTCACAGTCCAATACGGTGATTACTTTTGCACCAACCTAATATATACATTCTATTGGTTTTGCCTCTCTAGAGATTCTTTATTAATCCTATGTGTATATATACTACACACACACACACACACACACACACACAATATAGGTATATATATTATATATTCCTATATTATATATTACATACATATATTGTATATATATTTTGTTTTATATATTATATATTATATTGTATATATAGTATATATATAATATACATACATTATATATATCATGTGTATATATAATATATGTATATATAACATACAACATATATACATGTCATATATAATATACATGCATATATAATATATAATATATATGCATGTATATGTATATGCGCATATATAGTACAGGTTGAATATCCTTTATCTGGCTTCAAAAGTGTTTTGGAATTCAGATTTGGGTTTTGGAATTTTGCATATACATAATGAAGTATTGGAGGGATGGGACCCAAGCCTCAATGTAAACTTCATTTATGTTTCATATACACCTTATTAATTATACACATACCCTGAAGGTAATTTTAGACAATAACTTTAATAATTTTGTTCATGAAATAAAGTTTCAACTGTGTTTTTGCTTTGGCTCATCAAATGAGGTTAAGTGTGAAATTTTCTACTTGTGGCATCATGTTAGTGCTCAAAAAGTTTTGGACTTTAGAGCATTTTGGGTTTCAAATTTTTGAGTTAGGCATGCTGAACCGATAAATAGATAGGTAGATAGACAGACAGACAGATAGATAGATATGCACATCTATCTTTATGCAAATATGGATATAGATGTGTATATGCATATATATATGATATGTGTATATGTATGCATGTGCATATTTATACATTCTCTCTCTATATCCTTGGGTTTTGCAACATCAGATTCAATAAACTGCAAGGTGAAAATATTTGGAAAAAAATACAAAAAAAAGCAATACAATAAAACCAGTATTTACATGATGCTTACATTGTATTACATATAAGTAAACTAGAGATGATTTAAAGTATATGACAGGAGAGCTGGGCATGCTGACTAATGCCTGTAATTCCAGCACTTTGGGAAGACGAGGCAGGTGGATGACTTGAGGTCAAGAGATAGAGACCACCCTGACCAATATGGTGAAACCCTGTCTCTACTGAAAAAAAATAATACAAAAATCAGCCAGGCATAGTGCTGGCTACCTGTATTCCTAGCCACTCAGAAGGCCAACAGAGCAGAATCACTTGAACCTGGGAGGCAGAGGTTGCAGCGACCCGAGATTGTGCCACTGCACTCCAGCCTGGGAGACAGCACGAGACTCCATCTCAAAAAATAATAGTAATAATAAACTATAGAGAAATATGTACATAGGTTATATGCAAACACTATCTATACCCTTTAGTATAAGGGACTTGAATATCTGCAGATTTTGGTATCAGTATGGATGCTGACACCAGCCCTTTGCAGATACAGATGGATGACTATATCTGAACAAATAATATTTGACTACTTGTGAAAAAATATTCAGATCCTAGAAAAGTTATAATATTGTAACACTAAGAAAATAAATAGCAATATCAAATAAATTGCAAAATGAAAAGACTTAGTAAAATATTATTCTCTTCTAACTCAAATTTTAAACTTATTCCATCCAAAATCCTTATTTGGTAACTCTAATGATAGCAGCTAGTGTTATTTAGCTCCTACTATGTCCCAAGCCTTTGGATAGGCTGCTTCTTATTATATCTTGTCCACTATGGAAGTTTCATTTTTAACTGTTCCATCATGTATTTCTAGAAGATAAGAATTGTTTCATTAAGGAATACCACAGTACCATTATCTCCCATTTAAAAAAACCTTTATCATCATGAAATATCACTTGATATGCAAATTTCCCAAAGGTCATCTTTTTTTAAATGTATTTATTTGAATCATAATCCAAATAAGTTCCACATATTGATATTGCTTCATTTTATCTTTTATATCTCATTTAATTAATTAATTAACTCATTTATAGAGACAGGTCTCACTGTGTTACCCAGTCTGGAGTGTAGTGACATGAACACAGCTCCCTGTAACCTTGAACTCCTGGCCTCAAGCAATCCTCCCACCTCAGCTTCCCAAGCAGTTGGGATCACAAAAGCCTACCAACATGCCCAGATACCTTTTAATTTTTTGATAGAGATAGGGTCTCACTATGTGGACAAGGTGCATCTTTAACTCCTGGCCTCAAGTAATCCTACCACGTCAGCCTCCCAAAGTAAATGGTTAACTGGCTCTTAAATCTCTTTTAATCTATAGTTTCTTCTCCATTCTTTCTCTTCTTCATTTTCAATTTTAAAATTATTTTTGAAGAAACTTGATTGTTATCTGTGGAAAAAGTGACTCCTCCAAAAGATATACAAATCCTAACACATGGAAACCTAGAATGATATCTTATATGACAATAAAGTGTTTTTGCACATGTGATTAAATTAAGGGTATTGGAAATAAGGAATTATCCTAGATTATCTGGGTGATTTTTTTCTTAAGATGGAGTCTAGCTATGTCACCAGGCTGGAGTGCAGTGGCACAATCATGGTTCGCTGCAACCTCCACCCCCAGGTTCAAGCAATTCTCCTGCCTCAGCCTCCTGAGTAGCAGGGACTACAGGCAAATGCCACCACACTCAGCTAATTTTTGTATTCTTAGTAGAGATGGGGTTTCACTATGTTGGCCAGGATGGTCTTGATCTCTTGACCTTTTGATCCACCTGCCTCGGCCTCCCAAAGTGCTGGAATTACAGGCATGAGCCACCGCACTCAACCTATCTGGGTGATCTTTAAAGGCAATTTTAAGGGTCTTTCTAAGTGACAGGCAGAGGGAAATTTCACAGAAGAGGAGGAGGCGAAGTGACCAGAGAGGCAGAGATTGGAGTGATGTGCTAACAGCCAAGCAATGCCAGCAGCCACCAGAAGCTGGAAAAGGAAATGTTGCCCTACTGATACCGTGAGTTCAGCCTACTGATACTGATTTCAGGCTTCTGTCCTTCAAAACTTCGAGAAATCTTGTTTTAAGCCTTCAAGCTTCTGGTAATTTGTTACAGCAGCCCTAAGAAATGAATAATTTTTTCTGTAAAATTTCCCGCAGTGTGGCTTTTGCTGATTTCAGGCCTTTGGTTTCTTTTTAATATCTTCCACTGTCTTTTCTGCTTATTTACATTTCTTTTCCAAAATGGTTATATAGGTGGTTTATATACTTTTATATGGATGTATGTTATCTCTGGTTGTTTCTCTTTTTTAATTTTAGCAGGTATTTTTAATTATTGCTTTTATTGATATGTTCACTGGGTTTGAAATATAGCTGTCATTTCTACATAGACACTTTAGATGTATTATCTTCTGTCTTATTAACAACCTTGCATTTTAGGTAATATATTAAAAAGCAAAGAGAATACACAACTAAATTTTGAAAGCAGAGGATGAAAATGCAACGTCTGGGTTTTATCTATAATGCTTCACTTTTATCAAGAATCTCGGATGAAACAGAGCTGAGAATTTGGTCCCCGATCCTTTCCTCCGTATCTACCATCCACTGATTTAGTTTCTGTAGGAAATACATTTATCATGTAGTAATTATAGATTTTATATATATATGTGTGTGTGTGTGTGTGTGTGTGTGTGTATACACACACACACACACACAGATCCTTAGATTTTATTACAGTTTTGTGTTGTTGCTGCTGTTTTCAGGGCAGTCTTAACCCACTTTTGAGACACTTTGGATAGTATGTACCCACCCCATTTGCCTCAGGGCTAGATGCCAGACAAGTAGGTACACCCTCTATGCCACTGGGTGTATGAAAAATTATTCAAATTAACTAATCTTTAAGGAGCCTGCAAAACCTAGCTAACCCCACCCTGCTTGTCATACATAAGTTGTCCCTACTGCTCCAATTGGCTGTCACCCTGTCCCCAGGTGCAATCCCCTGTGTGGTACTGCCTAGTAGCATTCTCTCATTTGGTGATACAAGTAAGAGTTCTGCATTTCATCTATCCCAGTGTCAGTGTGTTGTGTCCCACCATCCAAAACAATGTTTAAATCTTATTGTAGAAAGAAGACTCTTCCAGCCTAGACAACATGGCAAAATCTTATCTCCACAAAAAAAATATTAAAAAGTAGCCTGGTGTGGTGGAATATGCCTGTAGTCCCAGTTACTCAGGAGGCTGAGGTGGGAGGATTGCTTGAGCCTAGGAGGCAGAGGTTGCAGTGACCTGAGATCCAGGTGTTGTACTCCTACCTAGACAACAGAGTGAGACACTGTCTCAAGAAAAAAAAAAAAAAAAAAAAAAAAAAAAAACGATTCCAGCTTTATACAGAAAAGATAGTTAGGTCATTTTTTCACATTTTTTTCCATTTATAATCACCCATAATTCTGCACTTGAAGTTTTTAAATCTCGCAGACTTTATTTATTTAGAGTTTTCTCTTTGCACCAAACCCCTCAGGTAGGCAGAATAAGGATTTCTGTTTCTATGGTATAACTGAGAAAACGAAACCTTCAAAATGAAGTGACTGGTCAAAAATCAACAGATAATAATGGAAAGGTCTATGAATTACACCCAGAGGTTGTGATTCTAAGTCACTGTTCTGTCACATTACTTTCAATAGCTGTCCACAAACCCATTCATCCATTCATTCTTCCAAAATGTATTGATTATATATTATGAACCAGCCAAAAACTATGCTGTGGGTGATATAAAGATAAATCCAATACAAACTCTGCCCTTGAAAAATCTCAGGAAACAGGCTTAGAAAATAAAAGGCAATACAGTGCAACAGTTTTGTTTGTCGTCACTGTTAGAGTAAAAGCACTTAATGCTTTATGGGGGCCACAGATAAGGTCTTTACCCCAAGCCAAAGGGAAGGTTTCCATTAGCTTCAAAGATTGAACAGTACATGACAGTTATATAGAAGTTGGATACATCAGCAGAGAGGGCATTATTTGATTCATTTCCCAAATGCTTGATAGGACCCATGCTAGGCACTTCACTTCAGAGTATATCAATTGCTGAAGGAGAGGAGATAGTAAACAAACATATTAATACAGCATGTTAAATGTAATGAAAAGGGAATGTACAAAAAAGTGAATGGCAAACTCCCCTTGAAAAAGAGAAAATAATCACAGACAACCTCCTAGCATAAGTGACTGGAGTGATGTCTTGAAGAATGAATGAATAAGGGCACACTGGCATGACCATGGTGTTGCAGTCTCACCAATGCACCTAATGTAGCAGTGTCTTATTGTCTGAACTAGTACCCCAGGTTCTTTGTCCTACTTTCAAGAAAATTAAGGAACACAGACATAAAGGTGGGGCTGGAGCAAAAGTTTAATAAGTGAAAGAAGAAAGCTCCCAGGAGTGGAGAGGGGAGTCTAAGTGGATTGCTTGGTTACAGCTGAATTTAAAAGCTTTTGTAAGAAACTCCTCTCATCTCTGTAGTAGGTATGAGTAACTTCTCTTATCAGTAAAGCTGTCTGTGCAAAAACCCTTGTCTTATGCAGCTGTGGGTATGTCTCTAGCCAAGCACAAAGCTCTGCTTCTGTTTAACGTATGTTTGTTTTAGGTAAGCCCCTCCTACCTGTGTAAATTTCCACGATGTATATTACTAAAAAGGGGAGAAAATTTTTTCATGGGAGCTCACAAATTATACAAAGAAGAAAAGCTTCTGTGCTGGACATTGTTTGCTTATCTGTGCGCAGGTGCAGCCTGAGTTTTTTTTTTTTTTTTTTTTTTTTCCTCCCCAGGTTGTTTTATTTTTGCCTGTTGCTGTGACTTTTCAGGCAGGCCACTTCTGCAGTCTGAATTTTTCCCAAATGATTTTTCCTCCCCTTTTCCCTCAGTGGGAAGGAAAGCCTGGAGAAGGGAAAGGCTATTCAAAAGTAAACACAAGTAGGCTTACATAAACACCGGGAACTGCCAGCCAGTGAGAATACCACACAACTGCACACGAACTAACTCTGTATAATGCCTCACTCTTAAAATAGCAAAGTGGTACACCAAGTGCTTTTAACTCTTGGCATAGTTCTTTCATGACTTATGTGCATTGCACTGAACATTTTCCATTGTAAAATTTAGCTAGATTGAAAATCCATTATTTCTGGCCTACCTATTTATGGTCACCTGGGATTCCTCAGAAAGGCTGGTACACTTACCATTTGGCAAGGTGCAATATAATAGCTCTTCTGCTTAGTGACATGAACGCGTGGAAAGAACTGAACAGATCACATTTCAATTTTGGAAACTACAGTACAAAAGATGACTTGGAAAGCAACGTACACATTTCCAGATCACAAGCTAGGCAATTCTAATTTTGAGAGAGGTTAACAGAAGCCAACGCTTCATAACTCATTCATTTAACCACATTATTACTTCAGCCTTTTCCTCTTTAGTAATCCTGACCTTGACTCAGTCCTTCTTACACTGGTGCACTGCCTAGCAGGACTATGGTTCATGCCAGAAATCAGATGGGCCCAAAGGGAGATCCTGCCATTCCTTATAAAATTAATTTGAGTAGGGTATGTACAGTGACCATAACACGTACGCTAAGGGATGTGAAACAATTTTTTTTTCACATTAAGAACAGGTTTCTTCAGGCACCAGCAAAATCCCTATAGTTATGTAAATGAATGTAGGACTTCAGAAAAGGACATATTATAAAGAGAAAAGGAGACTAAGTGCATGGTACATGCAGAAATATAATGAACAAGTATGACTGAAAGTACACTTCAGTGGTTTTACCCTCTCACTACTTCAGCATCCTAATTTTCATACAGCATAGCTTCCTGTCACTAGTTCTAGAGATTTTCAAAAGCATTCTTCTTTCTTTAAAATATAAAAAGGTACCTTAATATTTGGACTTTGACATTTTAAAATTCCATTTCTGCAGTTCTCCCCGCCTGAAGTTATCTCCACCACTGACAAATCTCACCAAAATGTAACCTATTCTCAAGATCTTCCCATACTCAGCTGTGCTTCCTTAAACATATTGAAACATTTATCATTACTTCCACATAACAATGTATAAGGACATTTTGCTTAAACTTCATTGAGACTCAAATCAAGCTTCTGGTAAACATTACTTGACTTTAGAGTTCATGTTTACTTGTTCTTCTTGTCTTTTGACAGTACCTAGTCTATGCTGTTATTCTAAAATTTACAATACTGCATTTACAGGTTTATAAATGTGCACCCTGCAATTGACTCATTTATTATATCAGGGAACTTGTTTGATTCATATGGCCCAGTACCTAGTACATGGTAAAAAATCAGAAAATGAACTTGGGAAATTAAAAGAACATCAAAACACCAAAACACTGAAATAGAGAAACCTCCGGAAAGTGCAAACAAAAGAGAAAATTCAAATACAAAAATATGGGAAAGATTATATTGCTAATAATAGATATAATGGAGATGCCATTAATAATGAAGAAATTCTTGAGGAAATAGATGATTCTATAAATATATAAATGTATGTGAACTACCAGAACTGGCACACAATGTGGAAAATGTGGAAAGATAATACTCATTAAAGGAATAGAGAATGCTATTAAAGAAAAATCTTCTTCAAAAGGCTCCAGGACCAGGCAGTTGGTAGCAGAATACTTTGCGTCAGTGTTTTTAACTGGCGTGTGTGTGAGAAAGAAGGCTGTGGGGGTAGATTCTGCTCCAGGGACAAATCTCTCAGCAATGACTCAAGATTATTTTGGTTATCATAAGTGGAGCGGGGAGGATCGTTACTGACATGTTATGGGTTAAGGCCAAGGATACTGTTCAACATTCTACAGTTTACAGTTACCCAGCTGAAACTGTCAATAGTGCTGAGGTTAAGAAACTCTTCCTTATTCTTAAAAAATAATTTCTATGACATATAAAACATTCCAACACATAGGAAAATAAGGAAATCTCCTCAAAGCAACTTCTGTAGCTAACATGATTCTGATATATAAAAATCAGATAGTTAATACCAAAAACTTACAGGCTTCTACAAACAAATCTATACTTACATACCAAGTAAAACAATAATAAAACAAATCTAGCAGTGTGTATAACATATTTAATGATTGTTTATTGTGGTAAGAACACTTAACATGAGATGTATTCTTCTAACACATTTTTAAAGTGTATAATTTGGTATGGCTAACTCTAGGCACAGCATTGTATGGTAGATCTCTAGAACTTACACATCTTGCAAAACTGAAACTCTGTTCTCATTAAACAACAACTTTCTCCCCCATTTTTCATCCTGCAAGTGCCCAGTAACCAACATTTTTCTCTGTGCTTCTGTGTGTTTGACTACTTTAGATTCCAGACTCCTTCATGCTGTCACATAGGACACGATTTCCTTCTTTTTTAAGGTTGAATAGTATTACATTGTATGTATATCTGTATACACCCTATTTTTTTATCCATTCAACCATCGATGGGCAGTTAGGTTATTTACATATTATAGGTACTTTAAAAATGCTGTAATATATATTGCAGTGTATATACTCTTTGACATCCTGATTTTATTTATTTTGAATATACACTCAGAAACAGGATCACTGTATTACATGGTAGTTCTATTTTTAATTTTTACGAACCACTATACTGTTTTCCATAATGGCTACACCACTTTACATTCCCACTAATAGTGTGCCAGGGTTCTAATTTCTCCACATCCTCTCCAATATTTGCTTTCATTTGCTTGTTTGTTTGTTATAATACCGTCCTTACAGGCACAAGGTCACATCTTACTGTGGTTTTTATTTGCATAATAATATTTTTCAAATTTCTTAATTTAAGTATTACACAATATTTGAAATTTTACCAGTATAATTAATTATGTTACTAGGAAAAAAACAAAAGATTAGACAACCTTCTTAATAAATACAGAAAATGTTTTTGGTCATGTTAAAATTTATTCCTGACAAAATGTTTAACAAATTGGAAAATAAAGGGTACCTATTTAAGATGATAAAACACATATAATATCAAACGTCCATGTGAAATATTGTATTATAGTCAGTCCCATTAAAACGAGGAACTAAACAATTCCGCTATTCCTGCTACTTACATGACGTGGTTCCCAAATGTTTGGTGTTCTAGCAGAAAGGGAAAACATATTGATTTTAATGTTTCACAGTTTGGGTTTTAACACAGACTCTGTTTTTAATATCTCTGTGCAATTACCTAATTACTTAATCTTTCTAATCCTCAGATTCCACACCTGTAATATTGGGATAACATTAGTACATACAGCATTATTGTGAAAATGAAGTCAAGGTGAATAAACAAATGACAAACGTGCCCAGAAATATATGAAACCATTTTGTGTTAGCTATTGTAATTATTATAATAATTATTGGCAATTGTAATGAAAATTACAACTCTAGAAGATATGGTTATCATGACAGATATTAATCTATAGGTGGTTATTAATACTAAGTTTCTAGAGTTCACTCACATTTCATTTGAGAGGATTTCATTGCACGGCACTCAGCAAATTCATCAAAGAAGCAATACCAGACAATAGTCATCTATTGGATTAAAAAAATAATTTCACTAGAAGATTTGTGTGATGTGTTTATATTGTTACCAGTAATAAGCTTCTACTACTGTCATATAAAACCACAATGTATAATTTTATTTCTTTTTTTACATCAAATATATACAACAATCTGCTTCAGGCTCGGTACCTGGTTTCCTCAGACAGAAGACAGGCTTCTCTAGATTTTCCTCGCCAAAATGGAATTCTCAGATCAGTATGAAATTTATGCAGAGCAGGGAAAAAGGAACAAATGTGTACAAATGAGAAACTGTTTGACCTCAGTATGTCCCTACATATATCAATAAGCATCTGCAAACAAGAGCAAGATCAAGTGCCTTCTCAAAGCTGTGTGTGCTTGCAAGGGTGAGTGAGACAGAGACAGAGACAGACACAGAGACAGAGAGAGAAAGAATGAAAATACAACTTGGTAGGTTTCCAGCGCAGCCATCATTTAACTGGTAGCCATTAAAATAATACCCTCTGGCTGGCTGAATCATTTTCTGTAAAGTCTCTTTGTATATGAGAGCATGTCTTTTGTCACTCTTTGTTAATAATACCCATGCATCTGCCCTCTAGGTAGCAGTTGTGCAAACCAATACAAAACTCAGTATCCAATACTCTGCAATCAATAACTGGCTTACTTCCTTGCCAAAGCCACCTCAGTCATCATTCATGAGCAAAATAATCCAGATCCTGAGACCAAACTGATTTCAAGCTAAGAAAATACAAAAAAAAAGAAAGAAAATACAAAGAGGGTTACATCCTGATGTTATAAGCTCAATTTCAAATCAACTAGGTAGTACAAGTACCCCTGATGTTCACCCACTTCCTTTCCAACAGAAAATATGAACTGGCAAAGTATAGGTGATTGGGAATGAACAATAATCTAAGACAATCATGGTAGCTCCCCACCTATTTGACAGTAATTTATGTAGAGGTTGGCATGGCCAGTGAAGCATGAGGGGAGTCTGTTGGTTAGTAGGGATCAGAGTGTTCTAGAAAAGAATTTTTTTTCTCATTTTTTTCTGAAGAGAACAAAGAAGTCAGATTTGACTTCTTTCTACTTGCTTTTGTATGTTGTTTTTCAAAGACACAAAACTTAGAGATATGGCATGTATGTTGTGACCAAAAAGGTTCAGCAAAGAGAATCGCAGAACAGAAGACCCAATCTACAGCCTTGAGAGCATTGAGATGAATTAACGTGGAGCAGCCTAACTCCAAAATTCCAGTTTGAGATTAATATGCTCTTACTGTTTAAGCTACTTTTAGTTGGGTATTCTATTACTTGCATCCAAATTATCTGAACTGGTAAGATCTAGTTTTACAATTTGGGCTCTTCCCTTATTCTCATCAAACCCCCACCTCATACATACTTAGGGATCGTGCTGCAATATGACCCGTGTTAGAGTGCCCTCTTCTGCTCACTTTCAGGTATTCCAGTTCATCCAGGTGTCAGATTGCACTGCCATTGACTTAGGTTGCATTGATTACCTTCTCTGTGCCAGGCATCTTTGAAAGTCTTTTTATCACAAGAATTCTCAGTCTCGATCACGGACCTGCACTCTATATGCAAACCTGAAATGCCACAGCTTCCTGCTAGTCTACCCTGGTTCCCAGGTAAACCTTAACTACATTTCCTGCTGCTTCCATTTAGCAATTGCGTGCCTCTGCATGCAAAGGAAAAGCCCTAACCACTGCCTGCCAGGTGGAGGTCATTGATCGTTGGTTTTCAATCTAAGGGAGCAGTTTTAAACTTTGAATGAGCATTAAAATCATCTTGGGAGCGTAAAAGTAAGCCCAGTGTCCATACCATACCCAAGAACAATGAAATTAGAATCTCTGAAGTTGGAACCCAGGCATCATTATTTTATTAAATTACTCTTATTCTCTGATTCTGTATGGGATCAACATTGAAATATACTGATTGATTACGTGTGGAATGCATACTAAATGCACCTGGAAATCTCTTTAAATTACAATGCATCTTCCCCCAAACATCCAAACATGTTGAAAACTCCTGCCTTATAGGTCTCTATTCTCCTGCCTATCCCCACAAGCAACCAAGACATTAGTTCTTTCACCTGCTACAATTGTTCCCCTTGAGGCCAGTAACCTGCATTGACCAGAGGAGCTAGAACAACAAAAGCTGAAGAGTGCTGGGTCCACCTTTGATCAGGCATGAAGCTGTCAGCACCAAATAGCTAAAAATTACTCTTAACCTAGGGAAACTCAAACTTTGCTTTAAGCAGAGATAGTCAAACCCAGGGTTTTTGTTTCTGTGTTTTTGTTTTTTGTTTTTTTTACTACAGACTCTAGTCTTCTATCACAGTGGTTTCCAAAATCACCTGAAGATAACAGTCACCTGGTATACTCATTATAAACACACAGTCCTGGTGCCTAACGCATAACTACTGAAGTAGAATTGCCTGGAGAAAGAGCTGGTAATTTGTATAGTGAACAGGTTGTCCCAGGTGATTCTTAGCACGCATTTTTAAAATACTGCATTCCTGTATATTTTCCCAATTTTCTCTCTTCTTGTCATAGGTTTAGACTTATTGGGGTGCAGCCAAACCCCAGAAGATAGCACTGAATTCTGAGAATAGAAGGAGGCCGTGAAAACAATCAGAAAATTAATGCCTCTGTACCAAAGCTATGATTTATGCAATGTTCTTACTGAAACCTGTCTGAACAATAACCTCTGGCCTTATGTAGAAAAACTTCATTAATATGTGTGTATCTATTCTCTTGATCTCTACCAGACCCAATAGAATATGACCCACTGTTGCCAGAAGTGTTTCTACACACACACACACACACACACACACACAACTTGGAAATATCCTGCCGAACCTGGGGCACAGAGCTCGCTAGCGTGGCTTGAACACTTAAAATTAGTAGCTCCTCACACTTCCCAGACATCCTGAAGTTGAGAAAAGTCCAGTGGGTAGCTGTCACCAGTGAATTGTGAGCCACTGTTGTAACGAGCCCATGGTGGTGGAAGCAGTCCCCCAGGGCACAATAATAAGGTAGTCTGTAGAGAATTTAAAACCAACCAATTCCCACTTCATTTTGGCAATTCTATACAGTATCAGTGATATATTATTCCTTCCTTAATATAGACACACACACACACACACACACACACACACACTGTATATTTTGGCAGTCCACGTTCAAAGTAATTGCTGTGGTTACTGTTGAGTTTTAATCATATATATCTAAATCTCAACCTAGCCCTTTGCTATTATATTTTAAGACAGTGGTCCCCAACCTTTTTGGCACCAGAGACTGTTTTCTGGAAGACAATTTTTTTCCCAGACTGGGGATTGGCAGATGGTTTTGAGATGATTCAAGTGCATTACATTTATTTTGTACTTAATTTCTATTATCACATTTAATATATAATGAAATTATTATACAACTCACCATGATGTAGAATCAGTGGGGTCCCTGAGCTTGTTTTCCTGCAACGAGACAGTCCCATCTGGGGGTGACGGGAGACAGTGACAGATTATCAGGCATTAGATTCTCATAAGTAGCCAGCAAACTAGATCCCTCGCTTGCACAGTTCACAATAGGGTGAGTACTCCTATGAGAATCTACTGCTGCTGCTGATCTGACAGGAGGTGGCACTCAGGCAGTAATGAGAGTGATGGGGAGAGGCTGTGAATACAGGTGAAGCTTGACTGGCTCACGTGCCACTCACCTCCTTCTATGCAGCCCAGTTCCTAACAAGCCACGAACAGATGCCTGTGCGTGGCCCAGGAGTCGGGGGCCCCTGCTTTAACAAATACTGTATTCTATATGAAAATGAATTTTGAGAACTACCGGGTATAAAGTCAATTCCAAGACACAGACTCAGCTAAACAAGTTTCCTTTAAAAGTTAAGATTGTCAGAGTTTGGAATCATTTGAGTTCCTTGGAACATAGTTCTTGCCTTCAATTCCTGGGATACTACATATCTCTTCAGTTAAACAGTAGATATAAAATAAACCATGATAGCATAGCAATGGTGAAGACGAAGACTTAGACTTGCCTTACTATAAACCTTTCTTTCTTTGCAACCACTCAGAATTTTAATTTGTGTTTAAATTTTGTTTTGACTGCAGAGAAAAATGAAGGCCTCTGAAAGAAATCCTAAAGAAACAAAGACATGGACGATATTATAATTTGCAGAATTTATTTTGAAGTTGTATTCGATGAATTTCTATCAAACTTACCCTTATGTGTAGTGTTTTCTAATTATTTGTAGATCTGTTTCATGGAAAAGAAACATGTTAAAATTAATACTAATAAGTATTTTTCAATTGAGTAAACATGAGTGAGATTGATTTTTGATGAATCTCACAAATTAGCAGAAATATTAAAATCAGACACTAATAGCATGGTTATTATTTATTACTTTGTCCTCCCAATATGTAGGTATAATTTCTCCCTGTTACCAAAAATAACCTTTTGATAAATATGAAATATTAATCTATTATTTATTTTTTCACTAAAATATTTATTTTTAATCCTTTAGTTTTTACAGGCTTCATATGAAAATAAAAGTTAGAACTTTTCTGACCATTATTATTATTGATTTTCTGTAATGATTACTGAAAATAATTGTGTCCTATAGAGGAGGGAAGTTTTACAAAATTATCCAGTTCAGACATCAAATACACTAGGTAAACCAGTGCTGTGAGCAGAAGTAAAGTGCATTGTCTTTTTTTGAGCTGAGAAGGTAAAAAGCCTTTCCTTCATTTTAACCCTCAGTGTTACCATATAAGCCTCCTGTTGAGATAGCAGAGCTACAAGATGAAGAAAACCTGAATTTATGAGTCCTTCTTGGAAAGGAATTGGTCCAGAGACTGGACAGACCAGCAGACCTATATGTAAATGAAAACATTCCATGTGTTACAAATCCACCAAATTTCAGGATTTGTTTTTGTTACTGTAGCAAAGCCTAGGTGATCCAGACTAACATGAGCTGAAGCACATTTATCTTTTCTTCAGATAGGAAGATGTTGTCAGGTGTAGTGTGCCAAAACAAGGAGAGCAATCCAGCTTTTTAAATTTCTGGACCTTTTGATATTTGAGCAAGTCTTGGAGAGAAAGTACTATACAAAGAACATATGTAGTTATATTTTGAGCTCAGGGACCAAAAAGCCCTTTCTCAATTTTAATCCACAATTTTGTGTTGATCTGATACAGTAATGCCACAGTCATTCAGAGTCATTATAGAATGGGGAGTTCCACATGGGAGGTGGGACATCTAGCTCTACAGACCGGATTGAGAATCAGGAGACTATCATTTTGTCAACTTTTTACCATTCACTGTCCGACTTTGAGCAAACCACATTTATTCCGTAAGTCTTTCCTTAAGCAGGTTTGTTGCAAACTGAAGATACATAATCTGATTAATTTAAGCAACCAAAGGTGATTTATTGAGAGGATATTGCATTAACTCACAAATGAAAAAAAACTAGATAAGCAAACTTCAGGAAGGACAGCAACCAGAGTAGCTCTGGAGATTTCAGCAAAAGGAACTCATGAACTCCATCTTTAGGGAACTGCTATTAGAAGATTTAGGTCCAAACATTCTCAGTCTCTGTACAACTCTGTGCAACATTTAAATTCCTAGAATAGCGTGATCTCCTTGGCCTAGCTTAGTAGCGTGTGCCACCTCGTGATACGCTAGAACCTGGTTTAGTGGTCTCGCCTATTGCACCCAGGGAAACAAGGAGGAAGAAGATTTGCAGGGCAGCTACAACCCCGACTAAGTTTCCACATTTGACAACAGAAAGTGGTTGAAGAACATTAGTGTTGAAATATACTTGTATCTCTATATCTATCTATCATCAAACAAAATCTTATATGAAAGTTGTAGTCAGTGGCCTCTGAGTCCCCTCTGTAAGGAACACTTGAAAGTCATTTATTGCCTAATATCTCTTCTAGTTTCATTTTAACAATTTTGATGAAAAATTTTCAAGCCTTTCAAAAAAGTTCAAAAAATTTGTGGGTTTTTGGTTTAAATATGTTCAACTCTATGTTTGGAAGAATCAGTGTCATCATTGTGAACATATTGTCATGGATCATAAGAATGGACTGTTTTGGCTTTCTCCCCTTAAGCCCAGGATGTCAACTGTCACTACTGTTGTCAATATACTATCAAGGTTGCCCACAGTGGCCTGTTTCTGTAGACACACAAGCTAAGTCACAAAATTATTAGGAGTTTTAGAGAAGGGATGAAAGTAGCCTCTTGAAAACAGTTTGTGCTCACTTTAAAAACTTACATTTTTTTTATGTCACTGGCATTATATATTAAACACATGACCTTGAAGAAACCACTTCTCCTCAGCTTCAGTCTCTTGAAGTGTGGATTAGATCATCTGTGTCTAGCACAGTGCCTGGTACACTGCAGCTTCTCAATGAACTGAATCTTAGATCCTTCTAGCTTTAGGAGAGCATGATTTTATCTGACAAAATGTTTATGTATTTGGTTGCAATATGTCTAAAACTGACCACACAGTTTGCTAAATTTTTAAGTTTCTATCCATGAAAGCAACTAAAATCTAATGATCACATACATGATGCAATGCATTTTAAATATGCCCTCTTATTGAGTCTAATAATTATATGAGAATAGTAATGTTACTCACATTACAGGATAAGAGGAATAAGGCTCAGAAACCAGAGATTATTTTTATCAGGGTTAAATACTGTGGGGTAGTAGGGATGAAGTGCTTTTTTTTACTAGCAAATAGTTCATGGAAATCAAAACAATATATGTGGAAGTCGCTTTGAAAATGGAAACGAAATATAAATGGAGGGTAACGTCATTATTATTATATGTTGGTGTTTAAACTTAAAAAGGAAAAGTTACTGAGCAAAAGCCTAAGGGCCACTACTATAAAATAAAGAGCATAGGGCCCTGTACATCTGTCAGAAATTCACAGACTCCTTTTATTTCTTTTTCTCTTTCCCTCTTTCTTTTTTCTTTCTTTCCTTTCTTTTTCTTTCCCTTCCTTCCTCTCTTCCCCTTTCTTTCTTTTTTCTTCCTTCCTTCTTTCCTTCCCTTCCTCCTTCCTTTCTTCCTTTCTTCCTTCCCTCCTTCCTTCCTTCTTTTCTTGCTTTCCTTCCTTTCTCTTTCTTTTTTCTGTATATGGATTGACTGATCTAGAGAAACTGAAAGTTATAAGAGCCACTTCTGAGATTATTGAAGACTGTGGACAAATTTTATGCAATGCATTCCCTGCATTATAATTATTGCAATCATTCACACCTAGTCCAGGAAACACCCCAAGAATAACAAGAACATGAAAAATTATGCTCTTATCCTCTGTCTACAACCTTGTATTAGTTCATTTTATATTGCTTATTAAAGAATACCTGAAGCTGAGTAATTAATAAGGAAAGGAATTTATTTATTACAGTTATGGAGGCTGAGATGTCTCAAGTCAAGGGGCCATATATGATGAGATCATTCTTCCAGGGGAGGGGACTCTGTGAAGAAACCTCAGATGGTTTCTTCACATAGTAAGGGAGCTAAGTGTGCAACATGCTAGTGCAGGCCTCTCTCCTTCAGTTATCAGTTATCAGTTCCCCTCCCATGATAACTCATTAATTATGAATCCATTAATCTACTAATAGATTGATTTATTCTATTAATTGATTGATTGATTCATTAGGGCACAGCCTTCACAATACAATTACCTGTTAAAGGCCTCACTTGTCAACATTACCACACTGGGACCAAGTTTCAGTGTGAGTTTTGAAGGAGAAATTGAAACCATTAACAGGCCAAAAATTAAAATTAATATTAAAATTTAAAAAAGAAATAAGCCTCTCATAGATACTGTAAAATTATAATCAAATAATCAACAAACCAAAGTCATTAAACTGAGTGCATTTTAACTTTGCAATAGCATTACGTTTGGCAAATGTTAATTTCACAAAACTATTCCACATTGCAATTATCTGCATGTAGGTCCCAACTTAACTACTTTTGTCCATCCTGACAGATCCCCCTAAAGTTCAAATCTTGGGGAATAAAAGCTGGACTATAAATCTTTGCTCCAGCAGCCAGCCTGTGTTTTTTATTTAGATCGCCACATTTCCTCACTAGTAACCTGTTTGGCATGGCAATACTATAGATAGCTTTCATGAAAGCATTTGTAAAAGCCATATTAAACCATTTTTTAGATCATCACTGTGCAATACAGTAGCCATGAGCACTTGAAATGCGGCTAGTTCAAATTTACATGTTCTATAAATATAAATGCACATTGGAATTCAAAGACCAAGTATGAGTAAATGCAAAATGTGTCACTAACATGACTTTTCATATTAATTACATTTTGAAATGAAAATGTGTTAAAATATATTGTTAAAATTAATTCTATTCATTTCTTTGTAATATTTGATGTGACTACCAAACATTTTAAATCTGCATTTGTGGTTCACATTATCTTTCTTTTGGGCAGGGCTGCTCCCAGGTAATGAGTACCTACTTGCCTTACTTCTGTTTATTACTTTTGAAGGACAAATATAAACTTACCTTTATAAGAATGAAAACTCAAAGTCAAATGACAACAAAATAAACAAATACGCACATATTCCTGGTGTACATAAAACAACTTTGCAATGAAATAAACAAGTAAACCAACTAAATAAGCTGGTGGTTTTGAAAAACAAGATGATCAACATGATATTTTGCCTAATAAAAAGTGTTTATCTTTTGTGAACCTTTCATCAGTTTGACCTTCCTCTTAACTGTGTTCATTCTTCTATATAAATTTATCCAAAAGAAAGTGAAAAAATATCATTTAGCATAACTGATATTATCCATGGAAATTTTTGTTTTAATTGTCTTTTAAGATTTTGGAATCATTTTTACCTTACTTTATAAAATGAGCACAGAACTTTATTCATATGTTGATCCTTAGAGGTCATCTGGTGTCAACCTATTCATTTTTTCATGATGAGATGAAGATCTAGACAATGTAACAAATGGCTCAACATCACCTACTTAAAAATGATAAGACACAATCTGAATTCAGTTCTATCACCTGTTCTGAATTTTTTCTTATTAATTCAGCACACTTAAAGACTATTTCCAAGTCTTTTTTTTACCATAGAAATTAAGCTCCACTGTTTTAAGATAAACATCAAACAGTTGAAAATGAACCACTAGTCAAGTTCGTCTTATAAAACTCGTGGAAAAAAGATATCCTTACTATAGAATATATGGGGAAAGCTAAATACGAGAAATTTTCACACAATTAGATATAGGCTTGGAAGTCGCATTGATAGCATTCTTTCCTGCTTATACATAGTCTGCAGTTTTAATGGGAACAGTGTAAATGTAGTATGCCTGTTTTGCTTTCCTTTTAAAATTTAAATGCAGCTTTCTCCCTAAACTGCTGAGATTGCCAAGCTGTATGACCTTTTGTCTGCCTCACAGTCAAATAAACTTTAACTTTTGCAAACATAAAAGCATGCATTGCTTCAGCTTCCAAATCATTTCAGCAGATTCGGGTTGTTTAAATCATTCATTTTGATATTTAATGCAATGCATCATGATATCTTTGGTTAGTTAATTCATGAAGTCCCTATATCCAGACATCTTAAAAATATTCAAAGTTCAAAAGTTTTTCAATAATTTATTACTTTTTCTTCTGTATAAATCAACCATTGACATTTTTATTATGAAATATTTCAAGCATAAAGACAAATACAAATAATATAGCACACAAGTTATCTATCACTTAAAAACAGAAATGTTAATATTTCATCATATTTACCTCAGATTCAAAAAGTATGGTAAAATTAATATAACAAAATTTCCCATTTTATCCATTTTCATGTCTACAACTCAGCAAGAATAACTGCATACACAATGTGGTACAACTGTCATCACTATCTATTTCCAAAACTTTCTCATCACTCCAAACAGAAACTATACCCATTAAGCAATACCTCTCCATTTACTCTTTTCCCAGGCTCTGATAACCTGTAATCTACATTCTGTATTTGTGAGCTTATCTATTCTAGGTACCTCATGTAATTGGAGTCACGTAATATTTGTGTTTTTGTGTCTGGCTTATTTCATTTATCATATCTTCACGATTCCTTCATGTTGTAGCATATATTAGAATTTAATGTCTTTTATGGCTGAAAAATATTCCATTGTATATTAATAACACTTTTGTTTACACATTTATTTGTTGATGAACATGTGAGTTATTTACACATTCTGGCTGTTATAAATAATGCTGCCATGAAAATGAACCACCAGTTGAAAAGGAACCACTAGTTAAGCTCCTCTTATAAAACTCATATTAAAAAATATATATACTTTTTCAAAGAGATACGTATTTGTTTGAGCTCCTGTTTTCAATTAGGAGTAAAATTTGGGGTCATTTGCTAATTTTATGTTTAACTTAAAATTATTTATGAGAAACCACCAAACTGTTTTCAACAGAAGCCACACTGTTCTACATCCCCACTGTTAAGGTATGAGGGTTCCAATTTCTCTGCACTTTGCCAACATTAGCCTTTTCTTTTTTAATTATAGCCATCTTAGTAGATATGGAGAGTTATATTATCATGATTTTGGCTTTCATTTCCCTAATGATTATCAATGTTGAGGATCTTTCCATATGCTTATTAGACATGTGCATACTTTCCCTGGGGAAATGTCTATTCAAGTCCTTTGCCCATTTTTAACTGAGTTGCTTGTCTTTGTATTGTTGAATTGCAAGAATTTGCCTCAGATTTTTTAAAAAAGGAAATGATGGGTGTTAAACAATGAGAAAACATGAAAACAGGGAGGGGAACATCACACACTGGGGTCTGTTGGGGAGGGCTAGCATTAGGAGAAATACCTAACGTAGGTGACAGGGGGAATGGAGGCAGCAAACCACCATGGCACGTGTATACCTATGTAACAATCCTGCAAGATCTGCACATGTACCCCAGAACTTATAGTATAATAAAAAACTGAAATGTTGAAAGTTAGTTAAAATACCTTTTATGCCTAATTTCATATTCTCATTCCCTAAACACTTCCAGAAGTGACCACTATTTTAAAATGAGTATATACTACAGCTGTTCATAAATTAATATTTTATTATTGTGTTCATAACTAATGTATTTTGTTTTAGAAATTATATAAAAAAGCATGAATCCTTCTGTATTTTTATGAATTATTTTATGTTTTGAGATCTGTGTTGACACATGTAGATTTATTTCCTTTATTTTAACTGGCATATAATTATTAACAATTTATCAAGCCATTTTATACTAGAGGATATTTAGGTAATTTTAATAATTATTATTATTTCGTTATTACTAACCATGTTGAATTAGATTTTTGTGTATGAAAATTACTAACAAGTAGAATCACACTTTTGTGTAAAAATATATGATAATGCTAGCCAAACTGTTGTGTTTCAATCCCAGCACTTTGGATTATTAGCTACATATACCTGTACAAATTATTTATTCTCTTTTTTTCTAGGTTTACTATCTGTTACATGAAGTTATCACAGTGACTATCTTATGCAGTTGTTGTGAAAGCAAGTATGATACTTCATATTAAGCACTTGGAAGAGTTATTGGCACAGAATCAGCCCTCAATATATTTGCATATGTAGAGATATTCTCTATACCTAGAAGTAGAATTGATGAGTCATATGACATGTGAATCTTCAACTTTACAAGACACTGTTATATTGCACGTAAAAGTGGTAGCATGTCAGTTTATATTCATATGAGAAGTGTGTGAGAGATCCAATTTTTCTACATCCACTCAAACAGTTTAAAATATAAGACCTTCTAATTCTAGTCATGTGGTATAATTTGCACTGCTTTAATTTTCCAGGCTAATCACCTCTTCATAAATATACCAACAAATACAAACCCCCACTCATGTTCTTGTCTCTAATGCCTAATTACATCATTTTTTATCATTTACCTTTGTGCTGTTTGACATTTTCTTATTCATTAGTAGAAGTTCTTTATATAATATAGTTACTAGTCTTTATGGGTAATATGTTTCCACGTGTTTTTTTCCAAGTTAGTGGTTTTTTATTTTGTTCATGGTGCTTTTACCTCATTATACAAAGAGTTTGTATTTTCAGTCAAATTAACCAATATTTTCCTTGACATTTTGTGTTTATTCTATTTAAAAATATCCTTCTATTCCCTAAATTTATAGAGGTAATGGCTCTTATTTTTATCTAATATCTTTGACATTTGTTTTTATTTTTTAACATTTTTATCTTTAATACATCTGATATTTATCTGTCAGTATGCTGTGAAATAGGGATATAATTTTTCCAAATGGGAATCCAATTGTCCCAGAATCATTTATTGACTACCTTATTTCCCCTGTGATTTTTATTGCCATCTGTGTCATATGCCAAGTTCCCTAGTGTGCTTCAGCTAGTTACTCAGCTCTCTAATTCTATTACTTTGGTCTGTCTACTCCTGCATAAAAAATATATTGTCTTTATTACTACCATATTTTAATAATTTTTGATTTATAGTTGGAGACAACAGATGCTGGAGAGGATGTGGAGAAAAAGAAACACTTTTACACTGTTGGTGGGAGTGTAAATTAGTTCAACCATTGTGGAAAACAGTGTGGCAATTCCTCAAGGCCTTAGAAATAGAAATTCCATTTGACCCAGCAATCCCATTACTGGGTATATATCCAAAGGACTATAAATCGTTCTACTATAAGGACACATGCACACGAATGTTCATTGCAGCACTGTTTACAATAGCAAAGACCTGGAATCAACCCAAATGCCCATTGATAATAGACTGGATTGGAAAAATGTGGCACATATACACCATGGAATATTATGCAGCAATCAGAAATGATGAGTTCGTTTCATTTGTAGGGACATGGATAAATCTGGAGAACATCATCCTCAGCAAACTGACACAAGAACAGAAAATGAAACACCGCATATTCTCATTCATAGGTGGGTGATGAAAAATGAGAACACATGGACACAGGGAGGGGAGTACTAAACACTGGGGTCTATTGGGGGAAAAGGGGAGGGCTAGTGGGAGGGGGAGGTGGGGAGGAATAGCCTGGGGAGAAATGCCAAATGTGGGTGAAGGGGAGAAAGGAAGCAAAACACACTGCCATGTGTGTACCTATGCAACTGTCTTGCATGTTCTACTCATGTACCCCAAAACCTAAAATGCAATAAAAAATTAAAAAAAAAAAAGCAGTAGCTCATTCATTCATCACAATTACACTATTAGGTATTACTATGATCATCTGTACCTTATAAATGAAGAGACTGAAGCACCTGTCTCTGAACAAAAATTAAGATAATGATATCAATTCAACATTTATTAACATATTAATCCAGTGCAATTTTAGTTATATTTCTAATTGGATTTTTTTTTAGCCATAACAAAAAATTTACATGAGCGACTGCTCAGCATAGAGATGAAGATCACAAACTCTAGAGCCAGGCTGACTGACTTCTGTGCTAATAACTGTATCACCTGTGAATAAAAACAAACAAGTAAATCAAGTGACAAATTTTGGAGGCTGAATCATGTGAAAGGCCTTATATGGGAAACTTCCTCACAGGGCATTAGTGAAACATATTCATGTCCTATTTTGTCAGGGTAGCACTTGAAGGCATTTTGCTTTGTGTGAGAGTCGTAGCTTTTTTTCCTCCAGTAAGTTCTGGGTCATATATCTTATCCATATCTGTGTTGGAGCCCTGCCTCCCTACAGAAGCATATACAGAGCTTTGAAACTGTTATGGACCACTGCAATATCAGCTCATGTTTAATGTGAAAGTTTTAATTCTCTCCTAATTTATAGTGCCTGGAGATAATTTTCTTTTTTTAACTTACCTATATAATAAAAGTTTAATTTTGAGATATTTAGTCTCATATTTCTGTGTGTTTCTAGTGAGAATTTGACATGTTGCTGGATATTGATTTACTAGATATGTAATCAGACAAAAACCTATAGATGTCTTATATAAAAGATTGCTTAGATAAAGGGAAAATAAATAATTTTTTATAATATTTCATGGATATTGAACTGGTGGCCAGTGGGAATGCAAATAAGGCACACATGTTTTTTTATTTAGTAAACTGTTTCTTGTAAAAATTGAATTAAACTGGATAGAGTTAGGCTTTGTGTCCCCACCCAAATCTCATCTTGAATTACAATCCCCATAATCTCTGCATCAGGGGAGAGACCAGGTGGAGATAACTGGATCATGGAGGCAGTTTCCCCATGCTGTTCTCCTGATAGTGAATGATTTCTCATGATGGCTTTTTAAGTGTTTGGTAGTCCCTCCTGCATTCATTCTCCTTCCTGCTGTCTTTTGAAAAAGGTGCCTTCCTTCTCCTTCACCTTTTATCATGATTATAAGTTTCCTGAGGCCTCCCCAGTCTTTCGAAACTATGAGTCAATTAAAGCCCTTTACTTTAAAAATTATCCAATCTTGGGCAGTTCTTTACAGCAGTGTGACAACCAACTCATACAGTAAATTGGTACCAGAAGTGGGGTGCTAATGTAAAGATTTCACAGAATGTGGAAGTGAATTTAGAACTTCGTAACAGGCAGGCAGAGATTGAAACAGTTAGGAGGGCTCAGAAGAAAATGTGAGAAAGTTTGACACTTCCTAAAGACTTGTTGAATGACTTTGACCAAAATTCTGATGGTGATATGGACAATGAAATCTAGCCTGAGGTGATGTCAGAAGGAGATGAGGAACTTCTTGGGAAATGGAATAAAGATGATCCTTGCTATGCTTTAGCAAAAAGACTGACAGCATTTTGCCCCTTCCCTAGAGATCAATAGAACTTTTTACTTGATAGAGAGGATTTACAGTACATGGCAGAAGAAATTTCTAAGCAGCAAAGCATTCAAGAGGATGCAGAACATCAAAGTTTGAAAAATTTGCAGGCTGATGATCCAATAAAAAAGAAAAATCTATTTTGTGGAGAGAACATCAAGCATGCTGCAGAAATTTGCATAAGTAACACAGAGCCAAATGTTAATCACCAAGAAAATGGTGAAAATGTCTCCAGAGCATGTCAGAGTATTCACAGCAGCCCCTCCCATCATAGGCCTGGAGGCCTAGGAGGAAAAAAATGATTTTATGGGCTTTGAATCCTAGAACCTTGCTGTTTGGTGCAGTCTTGGGACTTTGTGCCTTGTATCCCAGTCATGGCTAAAAGGGGCCAACATAAAGCTTAGGCCACTGAAAGTCCCAAGAATTGGTGGCTTACACATGGTGTTCAGCCTGTGGGTGAAAATAAGTCAATAATTGAGGTTTGGAAACTTCTGGTTAGATTTCAGCAGATGTATGGAAATGCCTCAATGTCTAGACAGAAGTTTACTACAGGGGTAGAGCCCTCATAGAGAACCTCTTCTAAGGCAGTAAGAAAGGGAAATGTGGGGTTGGACACCCCACACAGAGTCACCACTGGGACACTGCCTAATGCAGCTGTGAAAAGAGGGCCACCGTCCTCCAGACCCCAGAATGGTAGATCCACTGACAGCTTCCATTGTGCACCTGGAAAAGCTGCAGACACTCAATGCCAGGCATAAAAGCAGACAGAAGGGGCATTTTACTCTGTAAAGCCACAGGGTCAGAGATTTCCAAGGCCACAGGCTCCCACCTACTTCATCAGCATGACATGGATGTGAGACATGAGTCAAAAGAGATTATTTAGGATCTTTAAGATGTAATGACTGCCCAGCTTGATTTTGGACTTACATGAGACCTGTAGCCCCTTTGCTTTGGCTGATTTCTCCCATTAGAATGAAAACATTTACCCAATGTCTGTACCTCCATTGTATCTAGGAAGTAACTGACTTGCTTTTGATTTTATAGGCTCGTAGGCAGAAGGGACTTGCCTTGTCTCAGATAAGACTTTGGACTTGAACGTTTGGGTTAATTCTGGAATGAATTAAGACTTTTGGGGACTGTTGGGAAGGCATGATTAGTCTTGAAAGTGAAAGGGACATGAGATTTGGCAGGAGCCAGAATTGGAATGATATGGTTAGGCTTTGTGTCCCCACCCAAACAGCACTTTTAATTATAATCCCCATAATGCCCATGTGTCAAGGGAAAGACCAGGTAGAGAAAATTGGATCATAGAGGTGGTTTTCCCCATGCTTTTCTTGAGATAGCAAGTTCTCAAGTGATTTTATGGTTTTTATAAGTGTTTGGTAGTTCCTCCTGTGTGCATTCTCCTTCCTGCTATCTTATGAAGAAGGTGTCTTGCTTCCTCTTCACCTTCCACCATGATTGTGAATTTCCTGAGGCCTCCTCAGCCATGCAGAACTGTGAATAAATTAAACTTCTTTTCTTTATAAATTATCCAGTCTTGGGCTGTTCTTTATAGCAGGGTGAAAACAGAATAATACAGAACCTTTAGTTGGGTTAACCCTCTCCAGGTCTCCAATGCCCTGAAGATGTTTTAGTTTAAAATGCCTATCAATACATTTCAAACTGGGCTTTTGAGATCTAATCCATCTTTGTAATATTATTTTCTGAAAATTATTGAGTACTTATTGTACCCTAGTAAGTGCAGGTCAAATCTTTTAAAATACGTATGTGTTTTCATTGTCATCAAAACCTTTTAAAGTAGGCATTGTTTTGTCATTCCATATGATAGATAAATAAGCTAAGTTTCAAGAACGTTGAACCATTGACTCAATGTTACGGAAATAATACAAAATGGAGCTATACATAATAGTTGTACATAATAGTTTATCGTAAAACTTGAAGTCAGATCTGACTCTAAAATTTGTACTATTTTTAATAAATCATCTTACACTGTGAATTTTTATCTTTTTTATATTTTCATTTTATTTATAAACCACTCAGGATCTGTCATCAGTATGTTTTTTAACTGGAGTAAGAAGCCATTTTTTCTCCATTACGTCTTTCACCAAATTCATGAAGTAGTTTTATAATTGAGATTGATTAAATTCAGAAGCTACACACCTTGTGGTCTTTGATATATAATTTCATCTCCCCTCCCATAAGCTAAGTGAATAGAGGTAATGCAAATAATATTTCTGGATGTCTATAATGTAAAGTCAATAGTCAAGGTTGTATAGTTTTATTTTATAGTTGAATCCATAGTCCAGTCCTTCCAAATCACTGCTGGGTTTGTTTGTGTTTGAGATCTGCCAGAATGACTCTGTGATACTAAGGTATGAAGGCCCTGGGGAGTGGTCCTCAAAGGAAAGCTTTGCCCTTTCATTGCTGAGCTAGATTCCTTCTGCAAAGTCAAACAGAAGTGCTGGAGGAAAAGAATACAGAGTAGCAAGATGAATGAAAAATACCTTTCAGTTAAGGCTTTGCCTTTTCTGAAACTTCAAGTGAAATGATTTTTAGAAATACATGACACTTAAAATGTATTTTTAATTAAGGAACAGAACTATACAAAGAAAACGATGCCAAAATTAATTTAAGTTTTAGACAGAGAAGAGGAGGAAATGTCTACTCTGAACATAATGCAAAATGAAAGAGATTCCATTTTTTCAAGAGAATATTAAGAAAAATAAAATGATTTAATCAAGAATATAGTACAATGATTTGATGATAGAGTAAATAGACTCATAATGACTCAAATATACATCTAAATGTACTCTCTTGTGTATGCTATTTGTGATCTTGAGTTCATTTTAGAAACCTCAGTTTATTCAGCTATTCTTCAATGGTATAGTAACACCAGCACCAATTACAAAGGATTCTTATAAGGATTAAATTTGATAATATGTGCATGGTTTCTTTTTTTTACTCCATATTGAGCAATTGATAAATGTTTTTTTATTCTCTTTTCTCCCAGTGAAAACAAATAAGACGGCATAATATAGTTGACAGAACAACTGATTTGAATTTAGGAAAACTGGTTATCTGTAAAAATGTGTAATGGATAATTTGGCCCTTGTTCCAGATCATAAACCCAGCAAGTGTCTGAGCCATACACAGGTTTGACACAGAATCTGGGTTCTATTTTTACTCTAAACTTGCCATTTTATGGGATCCCTTGGGATTGTCACAAAAACAGAAAGGTTACCATATAAATTCTAGCCCAGCCCCACCCCCTTCCTACCCAACAACAATGAAATGAGAAGATGAAATATTATAGAACACATTCAGTAGTAGCTTAGTATTTTTAAGAGTATAATCTTTGCTATTTATTATCTGTGGTTAAGGATAATGAATATTTATTTTTATTTTTATGAGCATCCATCCATACCTGGTTTCTGTTGCTCAAAGAATAGGTTACAGATACAATAATTTGAAAGTCTTCAATTACAAGATGGCAAACAAACCTTGGGGTTTTGTGACCTGACTGTTGTATAACCACAAGCCAGTCACTTGACGATTTGATTTCTCTCATAGTCATCTATCACTCTGAAATAAATCACCTGAAACTTTGTAGCACACTACAACAATTATTACCATTATTTCACACAATGGTGGGGGTTTACTGTACTCAGCTAAATGGTTTTTGCTTGTGTTCTTTATACAATTGCAGTTAGATGGTGAGCAAGACTTGATTCACATTGAAGGCTTCTTTCCTGCTATGTGTAGCAGTTAATTCAGGCTGTTGGCTGAGACTGCAGAGGCACTTGTCAGCTGAAACACCTATAGGTGGTTTCTCCACATGGTGTAGGCTTCTTCACAGTATGTCAGCAGAGTGCCATGGATAAGCATTCTGATGGGGACAAGGACCACGTAAGAGACCACTGTGTCGAGGTTGTATTAACTTTTATGGCCATCTGGGAAATTACATTGTATCATTTCTGACATACTTTATCACACCCAGCAGTTACAAAAGCTCACTGAGTTTCATGGAAAAGGGTTATAGTTTTCACTTTTTTGATGGAAGAGAGGCAAGGTCCTCACTTTTGATGGAAGGGAGGCAAGGTCCTCTGAATTACAGTGAACCTAACAGTAAATACCACTTACACACTCACACATACATACCAGCACAGGAAGATAGTCAATTGACTTGACCTGTCAATAGTTATATAGTAAACAAAAGTACCATGTATCTCTATATACCTGGTTTATTTTAATGCCCTCTAGGTAATAGTAAGTTTCCAATCTTTTTGGCACATTAATTTCCAAGGCTATGCTTCATTTTTTTTCACTGAAGGTACAAAAGCAGTGTTTACACAGATGTCTCAGAAAAAACAAAAGAGATAGTGTTCATTTGTAACTGTCAAATTAATTACAAATTATTTTTCATTCAAATGAGAACAAAAACATCTCCTAATGAGAGTTAAGACTTGTTACATAGAAAATTCATGATGAAAAAAGGCAAGAGTGGATTAAATTAACCAGTGCCCCATTCTGACACATTTAGCAAGAAAATAGACAGATTAGTTGGCTTAATATTCTTTCTCAGGGAGAAAAATTATTTAAAATAAATCTCCCAAAAATCAAGTCTGTACAAAAATCTTAGAAATGATAAATGATACTTCATGAAGGACTGATCTTTTCTTATCAATGTTTTCTTTTTATATATGATAAGAACAAAATATTCTACATTTTGATTTGAGTGCACATTTTCATGTTTTACCATATAAGATAATCACTATGAGTTGATATGGTTGCCTAAACTGATGTTTTCAAGTTTTTGTAAATTAAACTCATTAACCAAATCAACTGACAGTTTAGAAGATGCTAAGTTATTTTCATCTATAATTTCATTGTTGGAATGTTTTTTTCAGTTAGGATATACTAAATTGTACTGCAGTAAAATAAGCAATCTCACAAATATCAGCAACTTAAACTGGGAAATATTCATTTTAAACTCATATAATAAGTCCAGGGTGGGATAAGTGAGCTCTTTGTACATTTTAGTTGCTCAGAGATTCAGGCAAAGGAAATAGCCACCATCTCAAACTTTTCTGGTTGCTGTGCCAGATGGAATAAGTGGCTTTGGAGGGTTTTGTGCCTCCAAATAAAAATCAACGTCATTGGCCAGATCAAGTTAGTCCCATCTAACTTCACCAGATCCCGGAAATGGCTCTGTGTATTCAGAACAGGGAAGAACCTGAAATATTTGGTGAATATAATTAATGACTACCACATAATTTAATGAATAAACTCAAAGACATTAGCTTAAAGAGCTAAGAAAAATATAACATAGATGAATAACTGAAGCAGAGAAGAAGGGAAGTCCTAAGTAAATTCTTTGAATGGAAGATACTCTCTCATCCAAAAACCTTTGCAGTGCATGATTGGTATGTGTTCTTTATAGCTTTGGTAGGGTAGATACATTTGAAGAGCCAATAAAGAAACTAGATAAGCATCTAAAGCACAGATGGCCAGTGGGGAGTCACTCTATCCTATAGGCCCATAGGGTACCCTACTGTAATAAAACCAATGCCACGATGATGTCAAAATCAAGAAAAGATAAGATATTCTATTTTTATTGCAGAAGTACTTTTCAACAATTTTTTTCATATTAAATTAGTTTTGAGCCCATTATCAGATAATAAATTTGTTTTGGACTGAAGTGCAGAGAATGGAGGTATTTTTGTTATCATTATTGGACACAGCAAGGCTCCTCTTCTGTTTTATTTATTTTCCACCTTATCTGCACTTGTGTTTCCCATTCCCTTCATGTCATAGAAAGCCATTATAATCTGTTTTATATATCTTTTTGTTACATTGCTTTATAAAATACATATATTGTTTTTTGTTCATGCATTTTGAATTTATGAACAATATTGTGCTATACCTCATACGATTTCTTTCTTTTTTTATTCAGTGATGTATTTTAATGAACCATCCTTGTTGCTCTATTTATATCTAGTTTAATAGCTGTAACTACTGCATAGTATTACAAGTGTTCAGGTACCACCTTTTATTTATCCACTTGCCCAGCAACAAATAGTGAGATTGCCCCCAACTCCCTACCCTCTAAAATAACACTGTGATTTACATCTTTGCACACGTCTCCTTATGGACCTAAGAATTTTTTGATACACATGTACACAAACACACACACAGAGGACTGAAATTGCTAGATCAAAGGGGGTATATATACATACTTTGACCAATTTCAGATTTTTCTCTAAATATACATGTGTGTATACTCACATGTATATGAAAATATACATTTTAAAAGTAATATTTTAGAAGTAGTACAGCCTTAATGTGGGGGCTAACATCATTTTTGCCTCCATTCAAATTTCCATCTGTTTCTACAAATCACTTCTTGCATGACATTGGGAAGTTCCTTAGTCTGAGTCTCAGTTTTCTCATTTGTAAAATATAACCATACTCAACACATAAGGTGTTTGACAGGGTTTAAAGAATGGCTTAATAGTCTCTGGGTTATAATAAGTACTCAATACTAGCTATGATGATTATTATTGTTATTATTCCTACAAATTGACAAAGTTCTTATTATGGTACTGATGACAATACTTTTTTTCTGTATCAACTCTAAAAACCTAATGTGATCTCCAGTCCCTGCCAGCTGCACACAAATTGGGTAATGCAAAGAATGTAGAACCTCCTTCTAATTCTCTGGACTATCTAGGCTTGCTTGCAGTGAGAAGGGCTTTATAGACTTGCATGCTTTTAAGTTGGGAAAATAATATATTCTATTATAGGCTTGACTGGGAAGATGTTTCCCCAACCACCTAAATGCCCTGTTATCTATGAACTTTCCTAATCTTTTACTAAAAGTACCCTAGACTAATATAATTGAAATAAAGAAATGCCTTCTTGAGATCAAATGAGATACCTCCTTGAAGCTCTAAGACTCTTTTAAAGGCATTCCACTATTGGGCTTAGATAATACTTCCTGCAGTAACAATATATTAAATAGAATTCCGGTTCCTATTCCAGCGCTAAGAACAATGAAGTTAACCAATAAATGTCAGACAAGCAAATACTGATGAGTAAAGGACTGAATTCACTTCTAACAGCTCTAATGCTAAAATCTGACTGGGTCAATGAGGACAATTCATATTCAGTTGTACATATAGATCTCATATCTATTCTCTCTTATTTAAAGAATTTACTCTCAAGACCACAGAGCATGTGGCTAGGGTGCACATTCTAGAATAGTAGTTCTCCACTGGGGGTGATTTTGCTCACCAGGGATATTTAGAAATGTCTGGTGAAATATTTGTTTGCCTCAGCTAGGAAGATGCCACTGGTATCTAGTGAGCAGAGGCCAGGTAGGCTGTTCAACATTCTGCAATGCACAGAACACCCTCCCCACATGAAAGAATTTTGTCACCTGAAATGTCAATCATGCCAAAGTTGACAACCTTGGTTCTAGAGCCTAAGATTCCTTGGTTTGGATTCCAGTACTATTACTTATGATCTGTGTAACCTTAGGTGGTTACTCAAATTTCTTTCTCCATACAATAAGGTTTATTTTTGTTGTTATTAGGAACACAAGTAATTTTTCATAATGCATTTTATATCTGGCATATTAGTGGTGCTGAGTGAATACTGGCCTCTATAATTATTATTATGAAAGTAACTCAAGCATACAAATAATCTCTTGAAGCCCATTTACCACATATATTACTTTCAAGACAATTACTTTCAGTGGCGAAAAACACAATTACTTTTGCACCAACCAAAATGTACCAAATAGATCCATCATATGTTTACTACTATATTGGAATGATGAAAAAATATTACTCCTTTTATTTATTAGCCTAAGTTATATGAATGTTTTTTGATGTTTACTGTTAATATTTCCAAGGATTTTTCTACTCTTGTTCTCAAAAAGCAGAAACCAGCTTAACATTTTGAACAAAAATAAGAACAGATTAAAGCCTAACACAGGGGCACTGAAAAACTTTCTAATGAAAGGATCAAAGTCATCTAGTAGTTTTCTGGGAAAACAGAAACTTTTTCTTTTGTTTCACACAAATAGATACATGGAAAATGTTTTAAATGGTTGAACATATGTGCCAGTCATATATGATTTATGTAAAGCTATGATAGAAATTTTGATATATGACAAAATATAATTCAAGCCAAAAAATCATAACAAATACACAAAGATACAATACATTGATAAAAGATAAAGTTGAGCAGGAAGACCATCAGGAACATTTATGGAACTAACAATACTATATCATCAAACAGTTACGGCCTTCTTAAAAAGAATTATATATAAAAAGATATGGAAGTTTTAAACACCCTTTCTCAGACACTTAGAGATCAAGCAGGAAAAAAAGACAAGAAAAACAGAGATAGTGAAGTTATAAAAAATACAATTGCATTGGTTACAAAAGGCAGTATCAGTAACAATATAAGCAGAATTAATACGAGTGAAGACTCCTGAATTCATGCTAAGCAGTATGCAACTCCATCAGGTTAGTGGGGAATATGGGTTGTAGGTTCCAGACCACAGGCAAAAGCATCCTCCTGAAATATGGGAAACTCTCTCCTTATCGCCTTTACATTTTAGGCTTTTCAACACTTTTGTAACTAATTCATTGCTTTTAGTCTCTGATTAATATATCTAGAGTGGTTTTCTGAATATATACCCTGATTGATGACATATAGATCATTTATATCTACATATCATAGGCCAAACTCAGCACTCAACATGTCTGAAGCAAAGATCAGGAAATATGGTTTTCTTTCTTTCCAGGAAGTAGAAATGGTAGGATAAACACATAATATTGACTCTGTCACAGTCTGGCCATCTCATCATGAAACTTTAATTGTTATTTTTACATATAGGAAGCACTCATTCCCTTTTCAGAGAACACAATCTGAAAATCAATTTATAATTGCATGTGACCCAAGGGCTAAGATGTGGCTCCTCTGATTCCAGGGACTGATGCACTAAAAAGACAAATGCTCTGCTATGGCTCCTCATATACTGAGTTTACAATGATGGGGCGGGATTAGGAGCAGAATAGCTGCAATTAAGCCCACGCTATTCAAACAATGTGGACTGGGAGGCACACAGAAGTTAATGATTTTCAATAGAACTTCTGGAAGACTGCTGAAAAATATGGTGATGGACTCTTATCTCAGGGGCTAGAAAGATTACTTGCATAGAGACTAATTCTATTTTCTGGAAGGACTTCATTGTTCACCGTCCATGGTAGTTTCTGGATGCACCTTCTGAGAGGTTCTTTTTAGAATTGTATCTTTTTTGTCTGCCCAGGCATAAAGAAGATGTTGGGGAATATGCTGAAGCTGTACAGAATTCTCAGCAAATTTGTTAATTCTGCAAAGTTGGAGGTTGAAGGATTCTTTTGAATCTTGAACTACTAAGGACTTTTTGTCCTGAATTGTGCTCTCCTTTCTGGGCAATAAAATTCTCTTAGAAACATAGTAGGCTTTTGACCTATTTGCTTTCAGCCAGTTCTATGTGACAGTAACTGCACTCAATGTTCTATTTTTAGACATATTTCATTAATATGCTTTACTTCTCTGCTTTTTCATCTACATGTCCAGCTCCTTCAACCTAGCAAATAAAAATACAGGTCAGCCAGTTAAATTTGAATTCAAGATAAACAATGATTTTTTTAATGTATATTCCATGCAACATTTGGACCATACTTATACTAAAAAAAATTGTTATTTATCTAAAATTCAAATTTAACTGGGCCTCCTGTATATTATCTGACAACCATATATATGAAAAACATGACCTCAGAAGTGGCCGATCCAGCAAAAAGGAAATAAAGGAAATGTGGCAGAGGAAGTTTCATTGCCACTATTTAAAATACCCTATATATTTTTTGCTGTATAAAAATCACCATCTTGAGGTCACTCCATGTACCCAAGCCAACTTCACAGAGATCTGATGAAATGCATTCTCCCCCTGTGTCCTAAGAGTGGAAATGGCATGACAAAAATGTAACATCATTTTTATACAAACATAATTGGGTCTCAACTGTTAGATGGACAGACAATTCTACACACATTTAATAGTAAAAGCACATTATTTTTAAGCACATATTAATTATTAATAAAATATGTCATATATGAAGTTGTAAAGTCAGCCTACACATATGTAGAAGAACAACTATCTCACAAACTATATTTTCCAACCTACACCACCAAATTAGATATTTAATAACAAAACATATCTTTAAAAAATATTACATATGAAAATAAGAAAGATTCAAAGTGAAAATATTTGAGAGTGAAAAGGCAAACCATGCATTTGGAGAAAATATCTGCAAATATATAAGTAATAAAGAGTGTGTATATATATTACCACAAATAAATAAGAAAGAAATATACAACCCAATTGAAAAATTAAAAAAACACATTCATTTTTTAAAAGGATATCCAAGTGTCAAAGAAATATATGAAAAAGTGCTCCACCTCATTGGTAATCAGATAAATTGAAATTAAATCCATAATAAGATACCACTTTAGGTATATGTATATAAATTTTTACAGTTTGAAAGAATTAATATACCAAGTATTTATAAGGTGCAATTAGGACATAAACATTCATGGTGGATGTGTAAATTGTTAATACTTTAGAAAATAATTTTGGTTGTATCTACTAACACCAAGCATACATATACTTTATGACATACGAATTCTATTCCCAGGAATAGATCCAATATACCTGCACACAATTGCCAAGACTATTCACAACGGCAGTATTCATAATAACCAAAAGCTATAATTAACCCAAATGTCCATGAACTACATATGATTAAATAAATTGTGTTACATCAATGCACTGGAATACAAGAAAATGTGAACACATAATGGTATAGATGATTCACACCAGCAATGCTGAGAGAAAGAAACCAGAAACACAACGGTACGTAGCACATGATTCATTTACGTAAAGTTCCTACAATAGGTCAAAACTAATCTAATAGTGACAGATTTACAATGGAAGTTTTCTTCAGGGTAGATTAATAATTTAAGAATAATTCAAGATTAATAATGGCAAAGGATATATATATCCATGAGTGGAACTGCTGGATCAACTGTGGTGGTGGTTACGTGAATGCACATGTGATGAAATTTCACAGAATTAAATATACATACACCACACATAGGAATGTAGGTAAAGCTGGTGAAATCTGAATACAGTTACTGAATTTTATCATTGTTAATTTCCTGACTGTGATATTGTATTATCGCTATGCAAGATATTACCATTAGGAAAAATTGAATTAAGAGTTCACAAGGTCTCCCAGAATTATTTATTACCATTGCATATAAATCTGCAACTACCACCAAATAATAATATTATTTTAAGAAAAGCAAAGAATTGTATAAATATTGGAGATTTGGGATAACCTTTTACATTAGAGCTTATAGATTTAATGATATGTTGGATGTAGACTGAGATAGATTCTCAAGGATAGTCCTAAATTTTGGGGCCCTGATGAGTGGATGAATGTGATGGTTTCACTTATGAAGAAGAAAAATGGTGAGTAAAGTCCAGGTTTAGTGACTAGTAAATTTTGTTTGTTTTGAAGATCTTAAATTTGAGATACTTATCACAGCTTCAAGGAAAGAAGTCGGGAGATATAACAGGCAAGTATAGGGAAAATATTGGAAGTAGAAACAAACTGCAAAAGTCATTAGTGACCATGACAAGAGTTGTTTTGGTTGAGCCATAGAATCAAAAGTCTGACAGACATGTGTTCAAGAAGAAATAAAAGAGAAGGGTTGGAAAACTATTTAAACTAGTTGGGAGAGGTCAATAAAGAATTTTTGCCTTTGTTTGTGTTAGATGAATGTTAATACAAACTATTTGTAGTATGTTGGATTTTGCTCAACAGAGAAAAAACTGATGATCAAAAATTCATTTGCTTTTATGCTTGGGTAATACTTCAATTTTCAGCTATGTTTTTTCTGCTCTTTAATTTTATATATACATATTTTTTCTCAATTGGTCCATTTACCTCTTCAACCTCCCTCTTTAAATCATTCTGATGTTTTATCATCTTGCTTCGAGTATTTGATTTGCTGAATTCATGTTCTTAGTAATTTTATAGTGAGAGGTACTTGCTGGGAACACTCTTTTATTGGAGATTACAGTTTTGCATACTTAAGTGATTTATATTTGCATATTTTCCATGAATATATGTTCGTCTTCCTCACATATAAGCAGCTTTGTTTAGACTTCCTTTCCTTTTTTAATATATTTTCTTTATTCCCTACAATAGACTGAAGGTCCATGTCCCTCCAAAACTCATATTATTTAGTCTATAACTTTCCATGTGATAGTATGAGAAGGCGGGGCCTTTGGAAGGTAATTAGGATTAGATTAGGTCATGATGGGGAGCCCTCAGGAATGAGATTAATTCCCCTATAAGGGTCATGAAAGAGATTGCTTTCTTTCTCTCTTTACACCACATGAATCAGCAGTTTGCAATCCAGAAGACAAGCTTCACCAGAATCTGACCATCCTGGCACTCTGATCTTGGTCTTCCTACCATCAAAAACGGTGAGAAATAAATCTGTTGTTTATAAGCTACCCAGTATATGATGCATTGGTATAGCATCCTAAATGGACTAGAACATCCTTTTTGATTCAATAATTGAATTGTACATTTTATCTGCCTGGCTCCTGAAAGCATTGGAATTTGCTAGCTATGGATTAATGTAGCTAGCTTCAATGAATAATAGTGTTGTTCCAATATAATTTGTTAAATAATCCATCACAACATTATAAAATACTACCTTCATTTACATGAAACTGTCATACAAACTTAGTTAGCTCTTTCTGTATTTATTATTTTTTTGAGGTGGATTCTCTGTCTTTTCTATCATTGCACCAAACCTTCAGGATTATTTTATTACTAAACTATTTTTAAATATCTGTTAATAGAAGTCATCATTTATTAATGTTCAATTTTAGGATTTTATTGGTTAATTTCATAGGAATAGTGTTCTAGGAGAACTTGAAATCATTTCATCAAGTTTTTAAAATGCTTTTTGAAGTTTTAATTGTAATTACATAAAATTTATATTTAATTTGGAGAGATCTAACATCTTGTTAATTTTTATTCTTGGAGTTGTTTTCATTCCTTTTTTGAATTAGGGCTACTAGAGCATTTATAGTTGGGTTTTTATTTTTTATTTTTTGGTCAAAAAAAGCAGCTCAAATGAATTCAACCAATCTAATGAATATTTTGATATAGAATTAATTTATTCAGCATTTCATATCTTTTCAGATTCTCTAGATTTATCTTGTTGCTTTTTTAGCTTCTTGAGTTAAATGATTTGTTTCCATTATTTCTGTTTGATAATTAAGTATCTAAGAACCTAAAATTCTCTCTGAGAGCATCTTTTTCTTTTATTCATGACTGTCTAGCGGTGGGAGCTAGACAGCTAATTTGGAGGGTATTAACACCTATTTTGCTAGAAAAGGTGTATTTCCAAAGAAAGGATAACAGGAGATATTTAAAATAAAAAGTCAAGAAATCTAGGCTATTTTCAGTTCAAAATGCTATGTGGCAAACAAATCAAGAGGCAGCTTCTCCCAGTCAGCCAGGAGAGTACCAAGGAAAAAATACAAAGAGGTAAAAATTAACAACTCTAAATCCTGCAACTGATACACCATTATTAGTATCTGTAAGGAATTTTCAACTGAATTGGAGTAGGAAGAGGAGGGGAAAAAAAACCATTGTCCTTTCAATGTTTTAGTTTGGGAAATGGGAGAACATCACATCTCAAAAAAGAATAAAAAGAGTTTCTTATCTCCACTGTAATATGTACTCTGACTCCCATACCTAGGATCTATACCTACCAGAATACTACACAGCTCATTTTGATTTTAGAAAATGATCATTTCAAAACAAGATGGGTTCATTATCCTAAAGACTCAAAAGTACTTACATTTGATAATAATCCATAAAAGAAATGAGAATTTCATAAGTATGTTTCATTTATATTTCTCTAAGCTTCACAATTATAAACCACATTTTTCCTGTGTTTATAGCATATGTTATGAAAAATTTAAAAAGCAAAAGTAATACATGTGTATTAAAAATGCACAGACTACAGAAAATGTATAGAAGAAATTTAAAAAGTCTTAATCCTGCCACCAGTGAAATCTACTAAGATATATTGATATGATTCCTTTCAGTATCCTTTATGTGTACACATACACAGATATATATGCACATATGTATAAATATACTCGTTTGTATATAAACATGTGTGCATTAGTTAGACGTATAAATTCATTCATTCGCCTGTAATCCCAGCACTTTGGGAGGCCGAGGCGGGTGGATCACAAGGTCAAGAAATTGAGACCATCCTCGTCAACATGGTGAAACCCCATCTCTACTAAAAATACAAAAAATTAGCTGGGCACAGTGGCGCGTGCCTGTAATCCCAGCTACTCGGGAGGCTGAGGCAGGAGAATTGCCTGAACCCAGGAGGCGGAGGTTGTGGTGAGCCGAGATCGCGCCATTGCACTCCATCCCGGGTAACAAGAGCGAAACTCTGTCTCAAAAAAAAAAAAAAAATCACTCATTCAACAAATATTCTTGAGTGCTAAACAGGTGAGGCCCTAGACCAGGAATTAACAAACTATGGCCCATATGACAAAACTAGCCTGTTTGTCATACTGTCTGTTTTGGTAAATAATGTTTTATTTAAACACAGTCCTTTCATCTTCACACTTATTGATTTACTTATTGTGTGTGGTAGATTTAATGCTACAATAGCAGAGTTAAGTAGTTGTATGGAAGAGCATATGGCTTACAAAGTCTAAAACACTTAATGTCTGGTTCTTTACAGAAAAAAAAATACGAGCACCAACTTCTGATCTGGCTCTAAGGATACAATAGGGAACAAAGCAATGTCTTGGCCTTCCAGGACTTCAGTCAGAAAAAGACTATAGACAATAAACAGGTAGGTTTATATGGTTAATGTCTGGAAGCAATATACACTATCAGGAAAGATAAATATGGGTGCAGGGAGTACTCAGGGTCATAATTCTAGACATGGTGGTCTGAGAAGCTCTTTCTAATTAGGGAAGAGTGGAGTAGATCCCTGAAAGGAAGTGAATGAGTGAACCACACAAATGCCGGGGGCAAGAGCAATTGAGCAAAAAGAAAAGCACATGTATTGTCCCTAAGGTGGATGTGCATCAGGTGTGTTTAGGGCAGATCAAAGAGGCACCTGTGGGTGGAGTGCAGGAAGGAGAAGAATAGTGGAAAATGAGGATTGAAAGGTAAGCTGGGGGCAGGACATGGAGAGCCCCTTAGGCCATAGTAATGAGTTTTGGTTTCACTCCAATAATGGTAGAAAGCCAGTGGACGGTTTGGATTAGGAAAGTGATGTGATCTGACTTATAAATATCTATATATTTTAATATGTGTGCACTAGTGTTACACATAAAGGAAAGGCATGAGGTGTTGGAGTATAACACACCTGATCCAAATGCTAGCATGGCATTTGCTATATGAATGACTATAGGTGTTACATAAACCCCTTAGGCTTCATTTTTCTCAAATGCATGTTGAAGTTAACAATATCTACCCAATATGATTGTTAGAATATTTATATTCCAATGTTTGATATATAATGTGTGCTTAATAAATAGTAGCAATGGCTATAATTTGTCTGCATACATCAGATATTATGAAAATGCATACATATACTCCCTCAAATCTATTAATACAAACATAGTTGAGGCCATATATGCAGTGGTAAAAAGGGAAGACATTAAAGTCGTACTATTAGAGGCTGACTTGGCTCCACCCTACTAGTTGTTTGATCTTCTGAAAGTTACTTCATCCCTCTGGGCTTCAGTTTCTTCATGTGTAAAATGCAGAAAATTGTGATACTTGCCTCAAAGGATGTGCTATGAAGATTAAAGGAATGCACACATGTAAAGTTCTTAGAATATTACCTGGCATACAGAAAGTACTATGCAAAGGGCAGCCACAGCAAATAGAGTGCTTTGGTTAAAAGTAGGAACAAGTGCTTCTTTTTCAAAAGACTTTTCTTTCATCTGTTAGAAAATAAACCGACGTTGCTAGAACAAGACATTTCACTGCCATGAATTTTTAAATCATTACTTGAAATAAAGTGAAGCATGATATTTTTAATTTGCATTTACTTGACTACTCATGAAATTATTTTTCCTTATACCCTAGCTGCTTATCAATCATTCGTTGTTCAATCTGTTATTCATCTTTTTCCTGTTTTTTTGGTCTATTACTCTAACATATTTTCTTCTGTGTTCCCCATTAATTTGTGAGCACTCCCTCTATATTGCAATTTTAACTCTTTTTCTTTTACTTCATAAATAGTTTTTCAGATTTCTTGTTACTCAATGTGATCATTTGTGCACAATAATTAAAGCATCAATCATTCCAAGCAGAGGTAAAAGCAAGTATTTTGGCAGAGCTAGAGAATGGAGTTTTTTAAGGGGAGGTTGTGGCAAGTGGAGGGACAAACAGAGATGTATGCAAAACATTGTAATATGGTGAGCCTTTTATTCTTAGATAAGGGATTTGAATTTTAGTCTATAGAATAAAATTCTACAAAGTGAGACTAAAAAACAATGTGAAAATGGGAGGTGACACTCTCAGATTGAGATTATCCAGGCAGCAGTGTGAAAAATGAACAGATAAAGGGGTTAATATATTCACTTCATAGATTAAACTGTCTCTCAATGCAGCAGCTATTCACAGTAGCAAATATGTGTATGTATGTATATATATATGTGTATATATATATATATATATATATATATATATACACACACACACACACATATATATATATCATTGAACAACAGAGCATCCCTTAGACTGTGGTTAATGATGAGAGCCAGAAGAAATCTCTGCTTCCTGCCAGCCACCAAATTCTCCAGCACTTACAGTACCTACAGCATCAATTGTGATAGCATTGGAGGCACCTGTATCAAGGAGAGCATTTGCAGCAACAACCAGTCAGGCAAGAACTGTCATGGGGTCATTTTTACATTTGGTGTACAATGTGCCAAAGCAGAAAGTGCCAAAGGAGAAAGTAAATCCTTGTTAGGCTCTTGAGATGTAATGGTAGCGCTTCTGATGTCAGATGTCTTTGGAGAACTTTCATAACAGCTCCTGGTACAGTTTTGGCCTCAACCTATAAAATCTTGTATGTATTGATTTCAACAGTATTACTTTATGAATGTGATGCATTTGAGTTTTGATTTTCTTATTCCTTATCATTGCCTTAGTAACGTATTTACAGCTTTTGTGATTCAATTCGTATTTTATGGCAGTGTTGACAAATAACGTAGTCTATACTACTTCTATTTGTAATATTGGTTTCCTTGTGGCTTAATAAATGATCAACTTTTGTTAAGACTGTATGGTTATTTGAGAATAAAGGATGTTTTCGACTTATCATATGTATCTATCATATCATCAATATAGTGAAAATAGTGCTGTTTTTAATTTTACTTTTTTTATATTTTTTTGAGATGGAGTCTTGCTGTTGTCGGTCTGGGCTGGAGTGCAGTGGTGCTATCTCAACTTTCTGCAACCCTCGCCTCCCAGATTTCAGCAATTCTCCTGTCTCAGCCTCCTGAATAGCTGAGATTACAGGTACCCACCACCATCCCTGGGTAATTTTTGTGTTTTTAGTAGTGACGGGGTTTCACCATGTTCGCTAGGCTGGTCTTGAAATCCTGACCTCAGATGATCCACCCATCACTGCCTCCCAACGTGCTGGAATTATAGGAGTGAGCCACCATACCCTGCCATAGTGTCCAACTATTTATTTTTAATTTTCATGAGTAACTTTATGGGAGTATGCCATCGTAGATAGCATATAGCTTGGCTTTATACTCTGACCTAGTCTGATAAACTGTTATTTTAATTAGTGAATGCATGTAATATGATTAAGATCACATACTTATTATTATTTTCTGAGGTTTTTATAGTGCTTTCTTGCTTATCCTTTTGTCCATGATTTTTTAATTTCATGGTGTGTTCTCCTTATGGTTCTCTCCCTACCCCACTCCCAATTAATTTAGAAGTTGGGTAGTAAGATTTTAGTTATACTAGTTGTTATTTTAGCTTTTGTAATAATAGTTAAACCTTAATTTTTAATTATAAACAATAATAGCCATTTCTAATGATTTCCCCTAAGTAAGTTGAGAAAATTAGCATATTCATCTCTGTACCATGCCCCCACAAGTTGTCACACTTCCAAGTTTCTGTTGCTGTGATCTGGAAATTGTGTCCCAGTTTCATATTATTACATTATTTTTCATTATGTATTTTCTTTTTCAAGAATTATATTTCCATTGTTTTAGAAGCAAATTTACATATTAATTTTCATTTAAATCTATATTTTAACCATGTCTCAGTTTATTTTTTCAAACATGCTTTTTAATAACCTGATATACTGCCATCCAAACATTTTCCTTCTGTAGATAACCTAATTTTCTACTTATATGCCTATATGATTCTTTATTCACCTTAAAAAATCAGAAATTTGACCTAAATTTTATAAATATAAGGTTTTTTTATTAATGATACCTCATCCATGGTAAGCCCTTTTGATCTGCAGATACAGCTCTTTGTTCAGTAAAATGTATATAATTATATCCTTAACATGTGACTCAAAATGTTCCCAAGTTTTCCCTTCCTTTAGGTATGAATAAGGTCACATTCATAGTAATGCTAAAATCTTGCTAGTTGTTGGGAGCTCCAAGTTCCCAACACCAAACAAGTGTATGATCCCTCCCTATGAGTTGTAATCAGCTGAGGAGGAGAGTCCCACAGCAACGTTCTTTGAATGCTGAAGTGTAAACATGTACTGAGAGAGAGCTATCAGTTTACAAAAAGCTCCTTTTTTCTTGTTCACAAGAACAAACATGACACAAGGGGCACTCCCAGAAAACCAGAGCAGCTCTGACATCAAGTCCTCGCCCTGCTTCATCATTCTGTGTGAGTTTGAAAGGTGTTGACAGCACTAAATGTCAGTCTCTTCAATTGTAAAATCTGGATAATAATGAAACCGTAAAGTCATCATAAAGACAATCAACCAATACATGCTTAACATTGAGCACACTCAATTGTAAACACTCCACAAACCCTAGCTGCATATACAATGATTTCATGGTATCTTAGAATCACTTATTTCATTTATTTAGTCTTGTGTAACTAGGTAAGATTCAATCTTCTTTTAAAGTAAATCCTTGCTTAGGAACCTTGGTCTGTGTTCACAAACTAGTTCTGGTTCAGGCAAGCCAAACTAAAGCCCACCACCTGGGATCTGAGTCTTTTAGAAATGCATATATGTACTGCAACCCATCCTGTGCCATGTACCAAAGACTAAAAATGTATATCTCTATCCTGAACCTCTCTACTGAATGCCAGATATCTAGCTCTACTTGCCTACTAGATACCTTCATTTGATACATATTTCTTGAGATAACAAAAGCTAACTCTTTACTTCTACCAACCTATGAATCTGCTTGAACTCAGTACTCCACCATGCGCTCTCTATAGCAGTAAACACCATCAGTTAACCTTTGTTGGTTGTATGTATTGGAAGTATCTTCTTCCAAGTTATGGCTGGTCTTTTAACTTTGTTCATGGTGTTTTGTTCTCACATTTTGTAATCCTTGATTCTATTTTTAAAAATTTTTCTGTATTCTGGGTGGTTTCTCAGTTCTACATCTCAGTTCGCTAATTATCAATTCCTATTTACCTAGTTTGCTGCAGATCTTGTACATTTAGGTTTCAGATATAATTGGCAATATTTTTCCTTTAAAAAGCATAATTAGATTCTATGACTTCTCAGTCAGAAGGGTTGTTTATTCAGTGAAGTCTGTCTTTAACTGGATTGTAAAAATCTCTCTTATAAGTGGTTTTAGGCTTGTTTCTCTGGGTCCCTCATATGATAGTACTCCTGAACAGTGTTAGTAATGTCTTGGCTTGTGGATCCAACACTATATAATGAACTCATTTTCATCCTAACACTTACAAAGCACAATATAGGAAGGAACACAAAAACATATGTAATTTAAAAGAAAAATAGGAAAATGAATCTCCTGCAATAGCTGAGGAAAATAAGGTCTTGCTGAATGAAATCTTAGAATACTGAAGCTGAAATTATATTTGGAAATTGGTTACTTTTACAGAAAAAGTCCCTTAGGTTAAAAGAATTGAGAGGACATTTTCAAGTTAACATGCATGAAATTTACAGATCTCAAGAAAATGGGAAGGATGTCAAGTATTCTATAAAAACTGAGGTCTTTCAAGTCTATTTTAATGCTATTTCCATTACATAATTCTCCTTAAAAATGCTGGTCCCTTGAAAGGAGTTGCAACCTTTTCTGCAACCTTTCTTTTTATAAAATACATGAAGATCTCTGCTAAACAATATTGCCTGGCATATATACAACTAATTGAACTTTATGCTTGAGATTTTGGAAAAAATGAATTAAATAATGAATCCCTTAAAAAAATAGATAAGAAAAAGAAGTAGTTACCTGTTTCCATAAGCCCTAGTCTTGGTAACTTGTATTTGGAAAAATAATATTTTATTTGGAAAAAGTGTTTTCACTGTGATTAAGAATCTTATCCTGTATTATCTAGGTGGGTCCTAAAATGTAGTCACATGTGTCCTTGTTATAAAGATAGAGAAAAATTTGTCCCAGAAAGAAAAGGAAAAGGCAAGATGATCATGGACACAGAGATCTGAGTGGAAACCACAACCAAAGAATCATTTGAAGTCATAAGAATCTGGAAGAAACAAGAAACATCTTTTTTAGAGCTTCTGGACAGAGTACAGCCCTGCTGACATCTTAATTTGTGCACACTGAAAATGATTTCATACTTCTGGTCTCTAGAACTTTAAGAATACACGTTTCTTTGGTTTAAGCCACACTAATTTTGTGGTTATTCGTTACAGCATCTCCAGGAAGCTAATCACCTGCACATACCTATTAATATAAAATAAGAAGCAATGAACCCAGTGGCCTGTCTTCATTTTCAGAACTCAAAACAACAGGTCAGCATTATTTTCAGTTCCATCCTGAGCATATTTTTAAAATACTTCTTGCTGAACTTTGCATCCTTTTTTCGAAAGTTGCTATACAAAGTACCATCCCATTGTAGAGAACTGAATACTATGTGAAGTATACAGTTAGCAATTCATGGAGGAAGCCAAAGCTACATCAGTCCAGGACACTGCATGTGGGGCCTTGTCTTTGTGAAAATGGGCAAGGATCACTTGATGCATGTTTTTTCAGATGCCAACATTAGTCATTTCACAATTATCTTGTGCTATTTTTTCACTCTGTCAGTTAATCCTAGTATAAGAATTAGTATGCTGTCAGTTACAAGTAACAGTAAATTCCACTCAAAATGGTTCAACCAGTAAAGATGTTATCTTTTACAACACATTGTCTAGGAAGAAAGTTCTTTCCATTGTTTTGCTTTGCCATACTTACAACATAGACCTTTTCTCACGTTATTTTTCCCTATGCTTATATAATGGCTGCTGCAGAGCCAAGCATCACGTGTAAACTCAAAAATTTCTTGCAGAACAGCTTTCCTTGCATGAGTTCATTTTTAGGAACAAGGAAAATTTCCTCTGAAATCCCCTAGCTGAGCTCCCCTCATGTCTTATTATCCATAAATGTGTTTCACACCCACCCCCAAATCATAAATTGATTGGTTTTTCACTAATCGGGAATAATAAAAGCATCTACAATTATAAAAGTGTCTACAATTTACACAGCTAGAGATAAGATTCCCTTCCATGAGGGAAAGTAACTAAGAAAAAGTTGCTTTACTAACACAATAAAGGCATGTAGGACTGTCAGATAGACAATCAAAATTTCAAGTGAACTACAAATAAAAAGTATACTTATTTTTCCATGAAATTTGATAACTCAATTTACTATTAGTTTGAAATTACCACAATGTGACTGAAAGCAACCTATGTGAAAAAAGACATTTGTTTAAGTTGATATAAGTCAATAGGAACCAGAACTGTGATGTAACCTCCCTGGTATAGTTTAGATATTTAATTCCTCCAAATCTCATGTCAAAATATGATCCCCAATGTTGGATGTGTGGTGTAATGGGAGATGTTTGGGACATAGGAGCAGATCTCTCATGAATAGATGAATGCCCTGCCTGAACGGGGGTGACTGAGTTCTTGCTCTATTTGTTTCTGTGAGAGCTGCTTGTAAAAACAAAAACAAACAAACAAAAAATCTGGTATGATCTCTGCTCTGTTTTGCTTCTTCTCTTACTATGTGATCTCTGCAAGAGTTGGCTCTCTTTCCTCTTCTGCCATGAGTGGAAGTGGCCTGAAGTCCTCAACTGAAGCCAAGCAGATGCAAGCACTGTGTTTCAGGAGCAGCCTCCTGAACCGTAAAGGAAATAAACCTCTTATTAAAATAAATTACCCGTCGTCAGATATTCCTTTATAGCAAAACAAATAGAATAAGACAACTGCCACCATAAATATTCTATAATCTAAGGTAGTCAGTCCATGATGCATGGTGAAGGAGTAGAGCGTAGAAACAGATTCATGAGTCAATAGAAATAAAGAGTTTTCTTTTTCCTTCTTAATCAATTTGAGATACTTTTTATAGATATCAGATGGAGATATCAAGTAGGCAACTAGATCTAGGTATCTGACATTCAGTAGAGAGGTCCCGGCTAGAGATACATATTTCCAATCTTTGGCACACGGAACAGGATGGGTTAAGATACATACAGACATTTCTAAAGGTGGTAGGCTGCAGTTAGGTTTGTCTGAACCACATTCAGGTATAACCACAAAGCTATGTTTCTAAGTGAGAATTTATGATGACGGAGGATTGAGACTGGTCTGGTCACACAACACTAACCAAAAGAAAAAAGTTGTTATAGTTAAAGCACTATGAAATAAATGTGTATATAGCCAACGTTTCTAAAAGTGTCTATAATTTATTAAGGTCAGTGTTATGCATTAAGTATATATTAATTTATTATGTCTTTATGATAACCCTATGGTTAGAGTTTAATTATTATCTAAATTTTACAATTGAAAACACTAAAATTTAGAGTTGTGTCCATGCTAATGATAAAGACATACTCAAAACTTGGTAATTTATAAAGAAAAAGAGGTTTAATGGACTCAGAATTACACGTGGTTGGGGAGGCCTCACAATCTTGGCTGAAGGTGGAAAGCACATCTTACATGGCAGCAGAAAAGAGAGAATGAAAGCCCAGTAAAAGGGGAAACCCCTTGTAAAATTATCAGATCTTGTGGGACTTATTCACTAAAATGAGAACAGTATAGTGGAAACTGCCCCCATGATTAAATTGTCTTCCACTGGGTCCCTTCTGCAACATGTGGTAATATTGGGAGCTACAATTCAATATAAGAATTCGGTGGGGACACAGCCAAATCATATCAAGCTGTCAATGCATTGCCTAAACTTACACAAAATTCAGAAAAATAACGAAGCAGGTTTAGGTCATGATGTCAGAGCTGCTCTTTTCTGGAAATGCCCACAAAATATATGGGAATGCAAACTGAATTCAACAGTATATTAAAAATATTGATCACGACAAAATAAGAGTTTTTTTCTGTGATGCAAGGATGGTTCGACATACACAAATCATGCAACATGATGCATCATATCAACAGAATGAAGGATTAAAACCATATGAACATTTCAATTAATACTAGTAAAGTATTTGTGAAAATTTAACATCACTTCATGTTAACCAACCCCCAAAACTGGGTATAAAAGGAACATACCTAAACATAATAAAAATCATATATGCCAAACACATAGGTAGTGTCCTTCTGAATAGAGAAAAACTGAAAGCTTTTTCTCTAAGATCTGGAACATGACAGGAATATCCACTGTCATCACTGTTATTCAACATACTACTGGAAGCCCTAGCTACAGCAATCAGTCAAGGGAAAGATATAAAGGATATCTAAATTAGCAAGAAAGCATTCAAATTATCCTTGTTTGTAGATGATATGATTTTATGTTTGAAAAGGCATTTAGACTTCACAAGAAAACTATTAGAACTGATAAACAGATTCAGTAAAGTTACAGTATATAAAATCAACATACAAAAACCAGTAGCATTTCTATATTCCTACAGTGAACAATGTGAAAAGGAAATTTAAAAAGTAATCCCATTTACAATAGCCACAGATAAAATAAATACCTAGGAATTAACCTTACCTAAGAAATGAAACATTCCCATAATGAAAACTATAAAATATTGATGAAAGAAATTGAAGAGGATACAAAAAACTGGAAAGATATTCCACTCTCATAGATGAGAAGAATCAACATTGTTAAAATGTCCACACTACTCAAAGCAAACTACAGATTCAGTGCAATCCCCGTCAAAGTACCAATGGCAGTCTTCATAGAAATACAATAAAACAATCTTAAAACTTACATGGAACCATAAAAGACCCAGAATAGCCAAAGCTATCACAACTAAAGTGAACAAAACCAGAGGAATGACATTGCCTGACTTCAAATTCTACTACAGAGTTATAATATCCAAAAGTACATGACACTGGCATTAATACAAGCAAATAGAGCAATAGAACTGAGTAGAGAACCCAGAAACAAACCACACATCTACAGTGAACTTATATTTGACAAAGTAGCCAAGAACTTACACTAGGGAAAAGACAGTGTCCTCAATAAACGACACTGGGAGAACTAGATATCCATATATAAATGAATAAAACTGGGCCTCTATATTTTACTATATACAAAAAATCAAATCAAAATCGATTAAAGACTTAACTCTAAGACCTCAACCTATGAAACTACTATGAGGAAACATTGTTGAAACTCTCCAGGATATTGGTCTGGACAACAATTTCTTGAGTAATACCCCACAAGCACAGGCAAGCAAAGTATAAATGGACAAATGGGATCACATCAACTGGATACAATCAACAAAGTATAAAGACAATCCACAGAATGGGTGAAAATACCTGCAAATGATCCATCTGACAAAAGATTAATAACCAGAATGTATAAGGAGCTCAAACAACTCTACAGGAAAAATATCTAATAATCTGATTAAAATATGGGAAAAATATTTGA